>NW_010107729.1:0-8446 GCF_000699245.1 Pterocles gutturalis | reverse complement strand
CCTACAGAAAATTCAGATGCAAGCAATGATATTTAGGTAAGTCGACAATTCTGTTTACTGATGTTCCTTTTCGTGTCTTTTATTTCAAGTGCAAATAGAAGGTGTACTCTCCACTGATCCTTGCCAGTCTCCTGTGAATATTTACCAAACATCAAAGGAAGAGAGAAACGTTCCCCAAAGCTATGGTCTCAAAAGACATGAACTCTCTAAAGTGTCATGCTTAGGATGCCATCTCTGCTTCTGCAAACACTGTGATGAATCCTTCTGCATCTTCAGACTTATGCCTTAATCCATTGCTGAGTAATAATAATGAGACAAGGTGATACACCTGTAAATATAGAGATAGCACAACTTCTACCACTTTTTTTTCAGCTGCCTTAGAGCATTTTTTTTAAGCAGTGAATTCTCAGAGTGAAAATGCAGTTCAGCGGTGACCTGGACACTGGAGTTGAGTGCGCACTGAACAAGTTTGACAACGATATTAAATTAGGAGGAGCCTTCGATTCTCTCAAGGGTAGAGAGGCCTTACAGAGAGATCTTGATAGAGTACTGGGCAGGTACCAGCCACATGAAATTTAACAAGGACAAGTGCTGGATTCTGCACCTGCAACGGTGTAATCCTGGATGTACATACAGACTGGGGAAGAAGAGGCTGAGGTGCAGCCCTGCAGAAAGAGATCTGACTGGTTTGGTTGATGGTAAGCTCAATACAAGTCAACAATTTGTGCTGGCAGCCAAAGGGCCAACCATATCCTGGGGTGCATTAAGCACAGTATAGATAACCAGTTGAAATATGTGATTGTCCCACTATATTCAGTACAGGTGCAGCCTCACCTAGAGTACTATGTGTAGTTTTGGGCAGCCTGATATAGGAAGGACATAAAAATATTAGAATGTGACCAAAGGAGGGCAACAAAGATGGTGAAAGGACTAGAGAGTGTGACTTATGAGTGGCTAAGGACACTAGGCTTGTTCAGCTTAGAGAAGAGGAGACTGAGGGGTAACCTCGTTGCTGTCTACAGCTTCTTCATTAAGTGGAGCGGAGAGGGAGATGCTGATCTCTTCTCTCTGGTTTCTGGTGATAAGACACAAGGGAATGGCTTAAAGTTGCATCAGAGGAAGTTCAGATGGGATATTAGAAGTTCTTCACTTAGAAGGTGGTCAAGCACCAGAACAAGCTCCCCAGGGAAGCAGTCATGGCCCCAAACCTGTCAGTGTTCAGGAACCATTTGGACAATGTTCTTAGATATATGGTTTAACTTTTAGGTTGCCTTGTATGGACACAGGATTTGGACTCCCATTTGTACAGAAACAATGTTTACCTTATAAACTAAGACAATCATTGTGCTTTAGCCTTGAGCCATCTATCTAGTTCTAATTAAGCACAAGCAGTTTCTTATCTTATGCGCAGACCATTTGCTTGTCTGAACAACAGATTAACAAGTTTTTCACATTCTGTTTTTGTGATCCTACAACATGCTTGCCCTTGAAAAGCTCTAGCTACTTTTCTGCTTCCTTGCAAAAGTCTTAGCTAGTTATGAGGCTTTCGCAGCAGTGGGACATCTTGTTTACAATAAGACAAATCACAGGCTGAATCCTCAGAAATTTTTTGAGATCTCTGCCATACAAACAGTCAGTGTCTTTCAGCAGTACCCAAAGCAACACCAGTAGTATTATGTAAAGTTCAGGCTTTGCCTATACCATAGTCTAGTTCTAAATGATCTGCTCATGGCCACACTGAAAATTTATAGTATTGTGCAGAACAGAAGCAAGCAAGACTTCTGGGGTGATACCCGTGGCACACTTCCTACTCCTCAGTTCAGTACAGTTCGGTACCATTTAAATTACCAACATCTTAAGTACAAATTTTACAGATTTTCTTGATCAATATCAAGAAGTCATTTCCCTGCTGTGATCTAGGGTCGGTTGACAAATCATCATACTTCAGAAAATCTGCTCTATCCCCTAAAAAAAAAAAAAAGGTTTTAATGCTGAAAACATAAGTAGCCCTATGCTGTCTCAGGGGTGAGAATATGGAAAGGCTTTTCTTATCTTTAATTGATTTGGAATATTCAACGAGGCAACTGGTCATTTTAGCAATGAGGTTTAAATTACATGTTTTTGAAAAAAATATTTACAAAAGAAGAGCACAGAACTAATAAAGAGCTAAATTAAGCATTCAACTGCTTTCATTTCGCATTTCTTCATTTAATAATAATGGAAAATGTGTACAGTATGACTTTAAACTAACATTTGCTACATTTCATATTATTCTCACTCTGAGTGAGAGACAGTATGCTGGTCCCCCGACTTAAGATAAGTGGCTGTATGTTGCAACTGAGAGATTTATCTGTAGAAGTCCACTGTAATCAAAAAGCTAATGAGACCTTCATCAGATGGGGATGGATGAGTCAACCAAGAGCTTATGGGTCAGGATTAAATGGAGGACATGGACAAGTGACATTATAATGGGAGCTTTGAGCAACCTGATATAGAGGAAGGTGTCCCTAGCCATGCCAGGGAGGCTGGAACCAGGTGATCTTTAAGGTCCCTTCCAACCCAACCATTCTATGATTCTATGATTTACCTTACTGGGAACAAGGTTATACTTAGATTTCCAGTTTTATACCTTTGGTACAACTTCACTTCTGTTTATTTGTGTTACCTTTTCCAGTTGTTTTTAAGTTCTTTCAAGAGCATATTCAACACTTCAGCATTACAAGGAACATTTGCCAGAGTAGTTACTGACCATTGAACTATAACACTATGATTACAAACCTGTTTTCATGCGATTAAATGTCACTTGAAAAGATTAATGTGAGTGTGTAATATGTGTCTGCTGCCTACAGTCATACAGATATGCAAGTTCTCCTTCACTTGTGACCTCTTTCTTCAAATACATCAAATTCCTAGACTTAATACTAAAAGTCTAGTCATAAAATGCTCTGAAAGAATTTTCCTCTGGAGCTATTCTGAGATTTTTCCAATTAAGTTAAAAAATGACTGACGTTATAAAGGTCACATATTCCATCTCCTATTCTGTAACACCACAATGTCATAGAAGTGTTTGTAATAGTCTGATACCATAAGATCTTTATTTTTCTAGCAATTTTTTTAAAGTTTCTTTTAATCATGATGTAACAATTTTCCAGTGTGTGAAAGGGGCAACAATAAAAATTAAAAAAAAAACCCAACTGTATTAAAAAGACACCTAAATTACTGATATCAGCCTAACTTCTTAAGAATTTACAGTCTATAACTGCAGGTGTATGTAGTTTTTTGTGCTTTTTGAACTGATTTGAGATACTAAAACCTAAGTCTTCCTATAGATGTTGTGGAGTTAGGTGGAGTGGAGAGCTCTCATCAAAGGACAGACTTTTATCCATGTAAGACATCAGAGAATTGAACTATGGGAAACTTTTACAGTGAGCAAGATTTCATTACTGCTGATATACATGGAATTAATTGTTTGATTTAAATATTTTAAATGTTTTAGCATTACTAAAAGCCTCTGAAAAATATAGCAAAAATTCAGCAGAATTTTCTTCAGAAAACAGGCGTGTTCCTGCCAGAAAAGGCAAGAATGGAGAGGTATGTGGTTCTTCATTAAAATCTGTCTTTGGTATCAAATTGTGATGGTATTTAAATGTTTCACTATAGTTTGCTTTTCAGATTTACAGCTAATTTGTGTGAAGACCTCATATAAAATAAGCTTCGTTAAATGGTCAAAAATTCAAAAACAAGGAAAGCAGCTCTTGGAATTATTTTTAGGTTAAAGAAGGTCCTATAAAACTAAGGAATATTTCTGCAGTTACTGCTTAAGTATTAGTGTTTGGTAAGCTCCGCCATGCTTCTCCTCTGATTTACTTTTTCTTATAATAAGACACTTTTACTGTAGCCACATTTTATCTTCATATCCAGTCATTCCCACCTATCCTGTCTACAGTTCTTTGTCAGATAACAACACAAAATATCATCAGATAATAACTCTATTGCTAGTGACCTTGTTGTGGTTTCTATACCTGGCTAGCAAAACATCACAACAACTCACTCACCCTCTCCCCTCGAAGGGATGGGAGAGAGAATTGAAGAGACAAAGGGAAAAGTGACTCATGGGTGGGGTTAAGAATAATTTAATTAGTAACATACAATACAACTGAAATTAATAATAATAATACGTACAAATATACAAAAGAGTGATACACAGTGATACTGCTCACCACCCAGTGACCAACGCTCAGCCCATTCCTGGCTAATAATCCTGGAGCAGAGAGAGTCTCAAAACCGCAACCCTGGAAAGGAGATAAGAGCTCAAGTGTCTGAGAGACAGAGAGCTGACCAACCAAGAGCAAAATGACCCTGGGAGAGGGGTGACCCAGAGAGGGACAACCCAGAGAGATAGGGCATGACCCAGAGCAAGAGGTAGCCCAGATCGAGAAAAAAAATCTTCTGGACAAACCCTTATCTATATACTAGGCATGATGTGCATGAGATAAGAAAATTAACAGTGGTCAATTTGGGTCTCAATCCTAAACCCAAGGTCGAATCCCAGGGTATTAACCCGGGCTGTTCTCCCTCACAGCTTCTCCTGCACCTGCAGACACTGGCATGGCAGAGAGGCTGAAATTGACTGTCCTGGCACTAACTTCAACCACCAGCATGTTATCAGCCTTCTCCTCAGCACAAATCCAAAACACAGCCTCTCACTAGTTACTATGAAGAAAGTTAACTCTGTCCCAGTTGAAACCTGGACAGACCTCCATTAGTTTCTTCTTAAAAACTGAGAAGTTGAAATCTCATTTTTTGGTTGCTGGTGGCCTCAATAAATTTTTTTTGAACAAAATTTTAGATCTGCTTCAGAGGGGAGATAAGAAGAAATTGTGGTAGAATTATTTGTGGAGGAAACCTGCCAGTTCCCACCATGTCTCCTCAGCACTTTTACTGAGACCTAGCCACAAGATCAAGCTCTCTCAGTAATGAAAGCAGAATGTGGTTCCCTTGACACACATCAAAGATCTGCTATCAAAGCAATTTCACTGGGAACATGGGATACATTTTGTAAGGCTGGTATAAGCTTCTTTCGAAGTCTGGCCTTTTGAAAAGCAAGGAAGTTAACATGGAATGGTGTCCATGCTCAACACTGTCTTACACCGTTAGTGTATGGAGTAATTAAAGATTCAATGAGATTCATAGAAATTACAGTCAATATTTGATGGGCTGACACAATACTCAGAACGATAATAAAACACATAGAAGTAGTATTCTTTTCCCCTCATTTTTAAAATAAGGACTGTCAAGATTAAATATTAGTGTATTTATTGGAAGACATTCTATCAAAAACAGCAGGATGAAGATTCTGTCACCCACCAAAGAGGTTCATGCTGATACTGCACTCACATATTACTAAATGCAAGGTGTCATATATTGTGTGAAAAAAACCAACCAAGTACATTCATAAGAAATGGAAAAGAAAATTGGGAAATTCTTCTATTGAAAGAAAGAACAAAGTACAATAAGAGCTCATATCAGTAAAGTATATTACTTCACCCATGGCTCAAATTCACCTCTGGATGCTACATGGTTATAAGAACTCCAAGTTTCAGATAAACAGAAGAGACCCATGCAAGGCTGTGGAAGACTAAAGAAAATCTAGAGAAAGTAAGGAGGAATTCATACAGAGGCTCAATCTTTCCAAACACAGAAAAGAAGAAAGACTGAAGTATTTTCTGTAGCACAGTTGGAAAAAGAAAGATGTCCCTGTGTTGTTTTTTTTTCACTGCGCTGATGATGGAGGAACTGAAAATTAAATGAAATAATTTTTTATAGGGAAAAAAAATATTCCAAGAAAACACCTTAACTGTTTCTACCTGCAGTGAAGCATACCACAAAACTGCAAAGGCTGCTTCAGTGATCACTTCAAAGCCCTTGTTTGTTGTGGTAGCTGAATACTAATCAGTCCAGGTTGCATGTATCTTGCCCTGGGTACACAAAAAATTGCAGACAATGTCAGAAAACCTATCTCAAGCCCTACCCTGGAAAAAAAACCTGCCTGTTTTCAGATTTGACTGTCAGCATGCTCTGGTCACTACATTATATGTCCACCAAAGCACCTGTTGCTGTATTAAAGCATGCCCAGAAAAATTCAATGATTTTTAAAAGCAAGAACACATTCTGCAGTTGGTCAGAGGAAGACTGGAATTGAGAATTACATTGAATTGCCAGTTCCCAAGAAAGTACCCCATGAAAGAAATGGATTTTTCTTCTTAGACTTTTTAAATTATTTTAGTGAGAACTTTTCTGAAATCTCCACATTCTTCTCAGCAGTTTTACAGGTAACTATTCCTCTGATTAAACACTGCAGATCATTCAATTTCTTCTGAGATTATTTTGGTGTTTTTTGCTCAACATGTGTTGACAAAAGGTGTTATTCATTAACCCATCAATAGGATATGACAGAGTAATTTCTTTAACTGAACACATCATGATGTGCTGGAAGTATTTTTTCAACTTAACACTGATTGAATTTAATATTAATAACATTAGCATTCTAGCAACACAAGGAAATATAATGACACAGATTATTAAACTTCACGCTGGAGGGAGGAAGCTAATTGTCTGTAGAGGTCAGGAAGGAAGTTCCCTGTACTACAGTCTATCATCTCACAATAGGTTGTTGTATTACCCAAGAGTTCACTTTCATCTAGTGTATCAGTTTCAACCTTCCTCTCAAGGGAGAATACCAGCTAAAATGAACCTATGTTCTGCTCTTTCATGGGCAATCTTATATTTTTCTTATGACAATTTATTTCTTATCTGTTCCTTTTAACATTAGACAACCTCATGTTCAATACCCTACATGTCGTGACCCTTTGCCCCCCTCAATAACACAGGAAACATCTGTGTCTCCTATGATCTCATTTTGGTTCAGAATGCTGTTTAATTTAATGTCCTACACCCCCAAAATAATGTACTAAGGAACTACAAAGTCCCCTTAGTAAAGCAGCAGAAAATTATTAAATATTATACAAAGTCAGTATTAGTCAGCTTTTTCATTGTAGCGTTGCGTATTGTGCCACTTATAGTTTTTAATTTCTGATGGCACAAAGCATTGCTCTATGAATACTAATAACATAGTCAAACATGTAAAGCAGTTCATTCTATATTCCAAAGAAATATGTTAACAATCAAATTAAGTTCTTGTTACATGTACAGATGACTACTAACAATATTCAAAATTCTGATAGGGAAATTAATTGATGCAAAGAAGTATGTTTATAAGGAAACATGTAGAAATATCTACCTACCTCATGAGAATATTTGAAATACAAATATTCTCTGAACCATTCAATATTCCTTTCTGAAGTAATTTCTGTTTGGTTTAATGTATGGCAGTAGTCCTTGCTGTTATTTGTAAGCTGTTTTACATAACAAATATTTGTGCGTGCTGAAGAGATCTAAGGCACCAGCTGTGCACGTGTCCTAAGACTTATGTCTGCGAGGCATAGTTGAATATGGACACTGCCTGGTCCACTAGAGCTAAACATGGTGGAGTCTAAGATCTAGTGGACTCCTCCTGTCCCCATCCCACAGATGGGAGTCTGCTGCTATAGTGTGTTCCCAGGTCCATCCCGGAGCAAGGCTGAGCATGTGCTCCCAGTAGAGACACACACGCATACACAATGCACACACAGCCAGTCACACAGACCAGCATGGTTGGAGAGCAATGACTTTTACATGCAACTTTGTACTGCACAGGTTTAAAGTTCTTGGAAAAGCCATGCCTGAGACATTCATGAGTAAAATTAAAATTCTTTATGTACGTACCAAACAACTACTATGAGTTTCCTCCTATATGAAAAATAATGCTCTGAACTTTACACCTTGGAAGGCTTCAGGAATGGGCTAGTTAGAAAAACAGCAAATAGATAAACAAGTAGAATCATCCATATGGCTGGCAACCAGACATGCAACATCAACTTTGCAGTACTAGGGTAAACTAGGGAACAAGAGCCCAGTGATGTTATGCTGTCATTGCAATGTGTCCTGGTTTTGGCTGGAAGAGAGTTAATTTTCTTCATAGAAGCCAGTATGGGGCTATATTTTGGATTTGTGCTGGAAACAGTGTTGATAATATAGGGATGTTTTACTTATTGCTGAGCAGTGCTTACAGAGACTCAAGGTCTTTTTTGCTTCTCACAGTGCCCGGCCAGTGAGTAGGCTGGGGTGATCAAGAAGCTGGAGGGGACCAACCACAGCTGGGACAGCGGACCCCAGCTGACCAAAGGGCTATTCCATGCCATATGACATCATGCTCAGCAATAAACTAGGGGGAAAATTGGCTAAGGGGAAAGGCTGCTTAGGGGCTGGCTGGGCATTGATCGGTGGTGGTGAGCAATTGTGTTAATTTACATCACTTTTCTTTCTTGGGTTTTATTTCTCTCTCTTT
>NW_010107728.1:132873-152536 GCF_000699245.1 Pterocles gutturalis | reverse complement strand
GCTTGGCGGCCTGTTTTCAAATCCATGCCTGCTGCTGTGAAAAAAAAAGGAAGCTTGGTCTTGCTGTGTGTTCCCAGTTGTCTAACAAACGCAGCGTTGTTTCTGGGAGACCCGCGTGTGCTGGGCGCTTGCTCCTGGGGCCGGGGCCGTTCCCAGCCTGGGGTCTGTGTCCAGTGCCCGTTTTAGGAGCTTGTGGTGGGTGTTTGGGGCCAGGCTGTGTGACTGGGTCCACCCCAGGTAATCCTGGTTTTGTTTGTTTGTTTTAAACTGATGAGGTGCCTCAGTACCACTCCAGATGAAAAACCATAATCAGACAAATACTTGAATAAAGTGCAAAGAGTGTTTTCTGGGCCTCTGTATACACAGGGTTTATAATGTTGTTCCTTGTAGCCTGGTATAAAGATTGCAGAAGGTGAGCTACATAGATTAAAGGCTATGGTAAGTTTTCATCTCCCAGAATAATGATAAAATAAAGGGATTTTAGTAAAAGTTCCTTGAGTTGCCCTTAAGCCATGCAGCATGATCTGATTCTAAGATCATAAAACAAAAATCCTCCTTGAGGCATGCCCACAGAAAAGAGTTGGGAGATGAGGGGACAGAAGTGGCTGAGGATGGCAGTGGAGCTGCAGCTGGTCCTGCGGGTCCCCTCTCCTGTACCTGGGGACAGAGGACAGGCAATGGGAAGAGCCTGGGCTGTGTCTGCACTGATGTGCTGGCTGGTCCCTTGCGTAGTCCCTGTTCAGCTCCTGTGTTTGATGGGGAGGAAAATCTGCTGGGATCTGGTTGAAGCTGAACGGCAAGAACAGGAGAAGGGAGCTGTGGCCTTTGCGAGGTGCCGATAGGACAGCAAATCAATATCCCTCTTGTTCAAAGAGCTAACGGGAGCGCCAGGAAAGAAAAGCCTCAACTGCTGTTACCATGACAAATAATGACAAAAAATGACTGAAGCATTTGAAAGATAATGTTGCAATAAAAAAAATATCCTGTGGGTTGCTTGGTTATAATTGGGCTGGGCTGTGCCAGTGCTGAGAGCAAGTGCTCTGCAGGATGCACAGGCAGTGCGTGCACTGGTGATACCCAGAGGGGTTGATAAAGGGGTTGTAGAAAGGGCCTGAATTGAATTCCTCTGAGAACTCTCCTCCCCAGCTCACCCCGCCCAGGAATTTGGCTATCTGTTTCGGTTCCTTCCTTGTTATTCTTGTAGAATATTATTTTGGGAGGTTACATTGCCTTTCTGTCACCTGGCTTATTCACGGTAAGAGTGGAAGTAGCAGGGCTTGGTGGGGGAAGAAAGGGGGTGGCGAATGGCTGTTGACACTTGGAAAGGTCGAGGGGTGAAGCTTTCCTTGACTCTTCAGTAGTGAGGATTAGTTGTCTGAAGAGTTGTACTTGAGTATGGCAGAAGTACTGCAACAAGTATAACCAGCTGGACTGCTGAATTACAGTTCTGACGATAATGATAGCAACAAAATTATTCATTAATGCTAATAGCTTTGTCATAGGTACAGAGCGACGGGAACAGATTTGATGTAGTTAATACCAAACACCAGCGAATCTGATCTGATGACACTGTCTCTGTACTGGACATATGTATATTTCCTTTTGGGGACATTTAAGTAGTGCCTTAGTAGTAATTAATATATTCCTTGGACAAACACAGTAGCAATTCTAAGGAGAAAGTAGGTTTGATGTTGTAAAGACCTATTTGTGTGCTTAGTATCTGGCTGATATCAAGGGGATTCCCATCAGTATATAAAATACACAGGATAGGATAATAGGATTTAAATACATTCAGAATCAGGCTCTGAGATCCTTGCATCCATAGTGCATTATGTTTTCCACATCTTAGCAGTGCAGTATGATTTGAAAGCATTTTGGTGAACAGGTCTTACTCAAAGCCTTGTTGCCTTGCCAGAGAACTGGAAGCCTTGCTGTTTCCATGTCATTTGCAGAGCAGTCCCTTGTTGTGTGCGTTACCTTTACATATCAATTGTGGTGCTGCCTGTGGATTACATTAAATATTTCACCCTATGCCTGTCTAAACGTCTAAGCATTACATTTGTAGACTGTACATGTAAATAATTTATGAAAAACATTGTATGGTTTTTAAGTCTTACCCTGTTGACATCTGCATTTTCATCTCTGACTGTTACTTGTATATTACACAGCTGTGATAGATTAGCTTTGTAGTGAATTGGATATGGTGGATTTTTAGTAGAAAACAGAAGTAGCTGTTACGTAAATATGCAAAACTTTGCTGGTAACAAACTAGAAAAAAAGGCTAATTAGTGTAATTACTGTCATAATTCTAATTTAACCGCAGACTTGTACTGCAGCAATATCAGAACTGTCAAATTTGCAAACTGCATAATTATACGTATTAAGTTCTGTCTCTGTTGCATCCAATATATAAAATGGGCAGTTACCTTTAACTGCTCCAAAAAAAAGTCAAAATGTCATTAAAGGGCTGACTTAATCTGATTGATTTTTCTGATTGCCAGTGAAAGGTGAAACAAAAAGCTTGTGTAAATAAATATATTTTAAAAATATACTTGACAAAATTCATAGATGGTGAGCTGAAAACAAGAAATCTGACAGTACGTGTATATATGTGTTCATGTCTGCATTTATACATCCTACTGCCCTGTACCTACTGGTAGTACAGATCTTCCCTTGAGTAGTAGAGATCCTACAGCACGTAAAGTTTCATAGAAAGTGTCCTACTCTAGGTGTTAGGGAGCAGCTTTTTCCAAACAGGATGATCTGAGTAGAGTCTTGTTGATACTGTGAAATTTTTTTTGGGGGGGACCATAGCAGATACAATAATGTCACCTATGAAATCCTAAGTGATTATAAATGTGTTGCATGTTAAATTAAACTTTCAGAGGCTTCTCAGTTACTTAGAGCATTTCAAGTTTACACAAACTTGGAGGGAGAGGTGGGTGTTGTCAGTACTTTGGAAGATAGGATGTAACTTGAAATAATTTTGATTCATTGGGAAGATGTCCCAGAATCAGTAAGATGACATTTAATAAAGAGAAGAGGGAAGGAGGAAGCAAATACACAGATTTTTGTAATACGGAATAATTAGTGGGGAAGTATAGGATGTGGTATTAGAGCAAGTCAAAATGGGTTTCAGCTGCAGAAAGGCAAATAACATTTTTGGATATTTGACCTCTATCACATGTGAAACACAGGAGGTAATTATTCCTGATCTAACTGAATTAGCAGCTGAAGACCTAAAGCTCTTATGCACAGTGGTTTTACTATCTAGCATACAGATGTTGCAGGTTCCAGTTTAATCCAGTGTAATCCCTGCACAAGAGTTATACTTTGGTCTTCTGGGGTTTCTCTGAAAATGAGCTCCAGTGTGGTCTGAGGCTGGGATTTGTTTTGTTTGATGTATGAGTTTAAAGAAAAAACCCCAATACCGTCCACTTCATAAACAAGTGTTGTGGTGTTCATTTAGCGAATGTGATAAGGAACCATCATTCAATAGTTTGCAGAAACTCAAATAGGAACAGATAACAAGTTTTGACATGACCCAAATCAAATTTTTATTTGGAATTCTTTAACTTGTTTTCATTCCCTGAGACCATGACATGTTGCACACCCTTTTTGAGCCCCCAACCCTCTTTCAGCAGACTGAGAAAGTACATCCTGTGAGACTTCCTTACTTAATATGTATTTATGCTTCTAGAGCACTCTTGACAGTTTGTTTTCTCCCCCTTTCTACATAAAAAATGAGTTGCTTTTGTACTGCTCAGCATTGTGTTCTGAATATTAATCCAGAGGGTTTATTTTTGTTATTCTAAATCTGCCTCTATCCTTTGTAAGACGAAAAATGGGACATAATTAATCTCTCTGTTAATCTTGATATTTGCATGGAACAAGCGAAACAAGCTCTTCAAACCACTTGCTCCACTCTTAAGAAGTATTTACACTGCAGTTCAGAGGGAAACTTGAGGGCTTACTTATTTATTTATTTTCATCATCTAAGATTCAATACACTCAGTGGGAGGCAAACTTCCTAATTCCTGGTGAGTTTTGTCTGGTTTTCTATGGTTGGAAGATGACTTCAAAAGTATCTGCAGGAGGGGAGTGGGAAGTTAACCAAATTTGAAAAGGCAGCTGGTTTAATGAAACATGTAGCTCATCATGTACAGCTTAGGTCTCCAAATGCAGCAAGCCGAGGGAGCACCCTGTGGTGCAGGTTTGAACTTAGACCTGGTTTGCAGGGTTAGCATCAGTGACACAAGTGACATGGATAACCAGTGCTGTTGAAAATGGTCTTCCTTGCTGACATTCATTTCTTTGTATTGTCTTAATAAGGAGATGGGTCTCTGGAGATTCATCTGCGGAGTCCAGAGTTTATAAGACATGCTGGTACCTGGGGACACGGCATTGAGCTTAGCTCTGCCACACACCTGAGATTTTATTTAGGTAGAAAATTAAATAAAATCTAGGCCTGTGAAATCTGTGTGTAAAATCTTAGTTGTGTTGGTTTGGAAAGCTGCTTTCCAAGAGAGCATTTCTAGTGTCCAACTGTGTATTTTCCTTGCATTCTGCTAGTGCAGTCTGCTCAGTAGAGACAGAAGATCACTTCTCAGAGGTTCCTAATGCACAGTGCACTATCAAAAGTCCCATTATTAGATGAAGCCACAGTTTTGAGAGCATGTAAATGAAAGTATCTGTCTTGGAGGAAGTGGTCATGGTGTGCTGCTGCTATCTGTGCTTTAGTTTGCTGTAATATTAACTACGTGCTGCTACGTGAACGTGCCAGGTAGAAATGAGGCAGAATGGGTGCCAGGAGGTAATTTTGTCAGAGTATGGAAAATACTTTGCTATCAGTCCTGTGATTAAGCCAAGGTTGTTGCCTCTGTGAGCACAGGTTATCAGTTCTAATGGGAAATCTCACCTAGTCTTCAGTGAACACTAAAGGTCCAGTTGTCTTCAAGAGACATGCAGCAAATCCATCTGAAGAGTAGCCCAGGGAAGTAATGGGTTAAGGGTATCCACCAGCTGACAGCAGCAGGACTGTAATATGTGCCATACGATGCAATATGATTAATAAGTACAGTAGCAATTGTTTTTGCAGACATACCCTGTATATTAAAAATCTGTGAACCAGAGTCAACTCTAGTGTCTGACTTCAAAAGGCAATGAGGATGAGGCTCGCCCTCCATCTGAAAAATAAATTGGAGCAATATTGAGTCTTTGGAAATGGTAACCCTGTTTTGAAGGCTCCTGTTTTATGAAAGGTGCTTTGAAGGTGTTCGTTCACTCTGAAATGAATTCATGCTGTTCATTCTGCCACTCACGGAATAAGATATAATAGCAGTCACTCATGATTGCTGTCATTTATCAGCAGTTCATTACATACTAGTTAGACTGAGGATGTAGTATTTGTGGGAAGTATTATTGTGTGCATCTTGAAAAGAAAAAGCCAGCAACTAAGCCTGTTTCTCTCAAAGACTGGATACCTCATATTTTGAATTTATTTTTATCAAGTGAAGCAGCTGATGTGCTGAACAAATTGGTAGAAAATGGAGCTACTCAAGGCAGTCAGTTTACCCCAGTTGAGGATTGGACCTGTTCTGGACTATCTTACCCCATATGGTGCTTTACTATATGTAGTGACTCGTACCAGTACAAAGTGGCTGTGAAACAGACAAGGAAAACAGTATGTTACTCACATTTTCCGCTAACTGAATGTGAATGATATTCCTAGCATAATTTTCCTTAGAATCTCATCTCTTCAGAGTGTGTCTGCCAAATTACTGGTGTGTCTCCTCTGTTTTTGTCTCGGGACTTTAGCCAAATACCCTTTAACTAGACAGGGAGCTGGGAGCTCCCAGTTTGTGGCTGGGTTTTATTTACGAAGGAAATTTGATTCCTCTTGTTGCTCAAATGACTTTTTAGTAATCTGATGGTGTGTGTGAATAGAGAGGATCAATGGTGGAACAATGGTACTGCACTGGGAGCACCACCTATTTGGACAACGATGTTTTAGGGTTACCAAAAAAGGACCTGTATGTCTGCCTGGTCCCATTTTTTTCTGTTTGTAGTTGCAGTGTTAAAATCTGAGTAGGAGTAAAGATGTCAAGAGAAACCCCCAGTTAACGGTCGCTTCGTGCGCGTTTCCCATTTACAAATAATCTAATATAATTTTGCTTTTATTTACGAATTATTTAGGAGGAGATTTAGGAATCTGCTCCAGGCTATTGGTCATCGTACAGTAACAGGCTGTAAAATCATTTGAGGTTCTCTTCCTATGCCAGTGCCCGGTAACATACAGCTGATGGTACGTCATGTCACCTCTTGCCAGCAGGTGTCCCTTCAAGCTCGCCAATGTTCTGCAGTTATTGAAGAGGTGCTGTGCAGGCTATTAATGGCAAGAAGTTATTTTTTAGAACATTGGGTAAAAACTCAGAGCCCACCTTGTTGCTCTGAGCTTCTAGCATACAGAATGGCACTGTAAGCCGGTGAGGTTTACACAGGGATTATCTTGGACCAAATGCCTCGTGTGAATGCCCCAAATTTTGGGAAGGTTGACCCATCAGGAGGGAAGGGTGATGATGCAACTAGAATGTATTGTGAGGTCCTGTTTTATTTTTCCTTTCAGCTTTTAACTCTGTGTAATTCTGAGCTGCTCATATGGTGTTTTTCTGCATTCTGTCTGTAAAGGGGTGGTAATGTTTGTTTTCTCACAGGATATCCGTATTTGCTAATGACTGAGATGGGCTCAGATACCTCAAAGAAACAACCTTTAAAATATATAGGCACATTTGTTTTTAAAAGTCAAACCCAAACACTCCTGATGAGGTTGTTTGCTAATCTTGATGGTTATTTTGACAATATCTTTATTTTATAGGTGTAGTTTGAGGAATTGATTAGGGTTTTTGTTAAGAATATTCTTAAAGAAAAAAAAAAAAAGAATAAAGCTGTTGATGATCCATACTCCACAAATCTAAAATAATGGTCAAAATCCAGACTCCTGTATTTGTGGGAGGGCAGGGATCCTTTCTGACCAGCTCTAACTTTAGAGCATACTCTGCTATATACAGTATGTGAGAGACTAGCAAAACCTGTTTTTGAAGGGGAGTGTAAAAACCTGCAAAAACTGCCTTGTGAGTGCTGCCAATTTTAAAATTAGATGTTTCTGTAGCTCATACTTGGCTAATGTCTGTGAAACAAATTACTAGTCTTTAACATTTTTGGTGTGTGGGAGGTTGCTTAGCTGGTTTGGATATTTTTGCATGTTATCATTTAGTGAGTACTGCTACTATGCTGGTTTTGTACAACTGGGAGATTCAGTGATGTGATGGAGGGGCTCCTGGACCTGCCTCCACTGTATGTGATTGTGGAAAAGGAATGGGAGGTTGAGTCCCTCTTCTTCTGCGTATTTGTCATAATACATCAACTTGTCCATAGTGCTGAAGAACCCCAAGGGCGGTAGATGACTAGGGCAACGTTTTGATTCATGCTGACCAATAAATTACACAAGACAAGTTTGAAACTACTTTGTCAGGCTAGATGAATGACAGACCTGTGAGGAGCAGCCTCTTCATTTTCTGGAAGGATGTAAGTGATAATGTGCTGAACAGCTTCTGGTTCTGATGTGTAGGGGATTGACAGCTGGACCTGTAGATTTAGTGGATTTGATTTCTTGTTCGTACTGGAGGTAAGCCTGAGCAGAGTTAGCTTGTGAGTGCTTCATCACATCAGATAAAAAATTTCTTCCTCTGTGTGTGAATGTACATTATCTTCACACACAAAAAAAGACTTTAAGATCTTCAGGGCTTAAATGCCATTTGGATCTTGCTCTTATCAGTATAATTAGTCTATTTTAGAAAAGCAAAAATGTCATTGGAAAGAGAACTTCCTTTTATTTCTTTTTTCAAATGTAGGTTGGTGATTTTTGGTTCCTTTTCTGTAGTGCCTTTTAAAAGAAAGCCTAACTTTTTAGATGAACAATATTAAGCTGCTGTGGGTTAATGGAGCTATAGGGTTTCTTGGACTATTTTGTGGATTGGTTACAATCCAGAAAAGGAACAAATACTACTGCAAGCATTGTCCTGAACAGAGTCTGCAGAGCATATCTGTCCTACCCCGAATTACCAGTCAAAGCTCTACAGAGTCCCTCTGGTTTTGCACTGGTTGGCCTAATCCTCCAGATTAGATTCTTCATCTATATCTACTGCTTACACCTGTTGGAACCCAGGGCATTTAGCGGGTTATTGAGAAGTTGATTCCTAGTTAACCACAGATGGTTACCAACTCTCAGAAATATCCGTAAGCAAATGCCTGCTATGGTAAGAAGCAATAAACTGCATCAGAGTCCCTCTCCTGTGCGCTGTGCTCTCCTCCTGCGCCTCCCTCCTCCTGCTGCTCTTCTGGAGTTACTTTTCAAAAAGTGATGACAGCCATTTCCCATAATGTTCCACTCTGCATAGGTATCTTTGTGCCATTCTGTGCTTCCAGATTTGTAAATAAATGCCTTGTTGTCAAGGTGACAGGCGTTTTATGATAGTCAGTTGAAAAAATAAATACGCTGGGAAATAAACCTCTGAAGTTTGCCAGTCACAGTTAGTATGCCTACTCTGTGTTGCTGCTAACATGGAGTACATCTGAAAACCCTTCCTACTGTTCTACTTTCAACAGAAGATGACATATAAATCTTACCTTGAGCAAAAGGCACCTTTGGCATCGGGTGGCAGAGCCCCAGCAGAGGCTTTGGAGTTGACACTGCAGAGGTCTGCGCAGGCTGCCAGCCCAGGTCTGTGCCAGCACCAAGTGTTGCAGGGAAAGAATTAAGAAATCCATATGGAAATGGAATCAGATTATTCAGTAGATACAATTGGATTGTTCTTCATCATTTTGTCAGATGTGAGATACCTGAATGTGCTTAAACATCTGGCTTATGGGTCCTCACCTGCTTCCTGATTGTTCTCATTGAATCTTATGGGTCAGATTGCACTTGTGGCAGTTTATCAATTTCCAATTATATTCTTTCCTAGAGTGACGGTATCTTTATGTTAATTTATTATTGTAATTGGGGATAAAAAGCAGCAGTATTTAAGGACAGACCCAGTTGAAGAAACACCTCGCAAGCAATTCCTCAGAAATTCTTTCACTGTATTTTGTTCCCTAGTTTGTACACACCAAGGAAATGAGAGCGAGCCTCATCTTACTATGATGTTTTTGTTAATTTGCCTAGTTAAGGGCATTATATTTCTTTTCAGATGCGTGTTTATGCTTCCCAGTGGTTTTTAGGCTGCCCTCTATTGCAAACAGTGAACTCATCCATATGATGCTGTCATTTTCAGACTTGTAATGAATTCCTACCCAGATGGGCTGCATTTCCTCTCTCCAACCCAGAAGCTGATGGAAACTTCCCCCACTGTTAGTAGCATAATGTACAGAAAGAAAAAATTAAAAACATATGATAAGTTGTTACCCTTGTAGACAACTTGTGACCGCTTCTGTCACAAGGGCAATCTGGTCATCTATTCATGTTATATGAACAGTTGGTGTTTTGATTCTTTTTTTTTTGTTTTGTTTGTCTTGACTGTTGTTGACTGCAGAAAATACAGTAAGGGGTTACCTTTTATCTTGTTAAAGTTTAAAAAAGTTAAAATTAACTACAAAGTTAATTTCTTGAAAAAAATGCAAAAACTAAACATTGCCACACTAAAAAACTAAACATTGCAAGCTCAATGGATGTTGGAGACACCCAGAAAATCCGTATTTTCTATGGCATTGATAGCACTGAAAATGCCTGGAACTTGGAGGTTTTAAGCTTTTTGAGAAATGCTTACATATTTTCTTCTTGCTTTTCACGCTGTGTCAGATACTGCTGACTCTACACTCAGAAATGTTTCCTACCCTGAAGAGGTTACAGTCTAAATAGACAACACAGTACAAAATGAGTCAGTGTTGTACACAGGGTCCCATTACAGATCAGTGACAGAGCCAGAAATAGAATATATATCTTTTTTTAAAGTTAGACCGCATTCCTCAAGCATCTGAAACCTGCTCTTTCTCTTTCATCTCTGCTATTTTAATGCTGCCCTAATGTATCACCGTGATACGTATTATACTTCACTTCTGCTTCTTGTCTCATCTTCTCTTTAAATTGTATGTGCTTTGTAATAGTGGTTTATCCTTTGCTGTGTTTTTTTTGTCTTGCTGAGCCTGACATAGAGGTCTCTGTCCAGGGAAATTGTTTGTACATGAGAGATGTGAACAAAAGCTTGTTTGGGATGATGAAGAATACTTTTGGTATGTCCATGGTGATCATCACTTACACACAAATTTACATGTGTGCACAAAGTAAGAAGGAGAATTTTGTGGTTTTCCACTTTAGGTCCCACTCAAACCAACAGTCTTAATTATTCAAAGTGCCATGTGTTGCACGGGTTAGCAAAGGTCAGTGCTCTGCAGGTTTTGGTGACATTTGTGAATCTGTTGGGATGGAGAGTCGAGCAGCTCTCTGTGGAGCAACGGGGACTGGAAGTAGATGGAACATAATTTTTAGAACAGCTCTTGTGTAGGTTTGAACTGCTCTGGCTCAGCAAAGATAAACAATTTTGTTTGCTTGAAAAGATTAAATAGAAATAGCACATTAGTGCAGAGGTCTCCAGCTTGACAGGAAAAGCTGAAGCATAAGAAGATATTGTGTTAATGTGTTTTCCTTAATTTGGAATAATTAGTCTCTGCTATTTCATGTTAGGGCTGTCGGCACTCAGGCTAAATTTTCCAGGAACACTGCACCATGTAACTTACCTTTCTCTTTACACCCATTTAGAGTAGTATAGAAAGTTAATCCCTGATAAATTAAGTGAGGCTGAAATGTATCTGTCCTAGGCTGAAGTAAGGACATCCTCCCACCAGTTTAATTGGTGTGGTTTGATACACTTAAATTTGATAGAAGACTTGTATGTGTTCTGAGCTGCAGCAAGATTGATCTTGTGTGCTCTTCTTTCCTCTTGGTGCAAGTCAGAATCTGATCTGTTTGATGTGAAAACATACTAAGATCACAGATGAGCTATAAAATGTCAGTGTTTTAATAGGGGGGAGGAGAGGAATGCAAACATGAGTTTTTCAAATTTGGAGTTCAAATGGGAGCTAGGTATGTTCTGAGAATGAAAACTGTGTGCCCAGAATAGGAAGTTAAAATCCCCATGAACCTCAAGGAATACTGTGGCAGTTACTGTGTTTACAGGCTCAGAAAGGCTTTTTTTTTTTTTTTTAATCTAGATGTAATTCATTGTAAACACATTTCCCTTATTTGCAATTCCTTTATTTTCTTTGTGTTTCAGTGGGAACTTTTTCACACCAGAACATGGACAGAAGGGGACAACACAAATAATTTTGTGTATGTTTCCAGGATTTATTCTCCAAGTGTTCTGCAACATTTTAATCTATTATTCATGAAACAGCATGATTACACATGTTCAAGAGAATTTCTTGGACAAAGAAAAAGTGATTTTAAAGCCCAGAATCACCTAATTAGGTAATAGGAAAAAAACAACTTGCAAGTTAGGTGGTCAGTTCAGGAAATAACTGAGGTAAACATTATATAAAATAAATAAGAAAAGCAAAACATCATTTGGCAAATAATGCTTTAAGACTATGTTCATTAAATAATTGGAGTGAAAAGCAAATTAATAAAATCAAAACTCATTTATTTGGGGGGGAAGGGCTAAATGGGGCAGATGAATTGCTCACAACAAATAATGTAACCAGCCCTAGCAAAGAGCACTAGAGAAAACAATAACTATTGTTTGCTAATTTCAGTCATGCTAATAGAGTAGGATTTTTAATTAAATAAGACACTTAATTTGTAGAAGGAAGAATGCGTAGTGTGTAATTAAATATCAGAGGACTGTTAAAAGTATTCTGAAAGAAATAAGCTCAAGACAGCTGCTATCTTACTGTATTTACACAAAATTACAGAAGCAGCAAATGTATAATTAGGGTGGAGAACTGTGTATCCATGCACCGCTGCAGCATAAAATTACAGTGTAGTTGCTCCAGTTGCAATGGGATTAATGCCAGTGAACCTGCTATTTATTTTTGAGTTCTTGGGGAGTGGTGGGGTGTGTGTATATGTATTATACACACACACATATGTATATGTATACAGTCTACTTGTGCATATGTACACATGCATGTTTGTGTCTACACAGCATATATGTTACAGAATCCCAGTATGGTTGAGGTTGAAAGGGACCCCCGGGGTCCTGCTTACACGGGCCCACCTAGAGCCCACTGCTCAGGACCAGGGCCAGATGGCTTTTGTGTTTTTCCATATTTCGAAGGTTGGAGACTCTGCAACATCTTTGGGCAACCTGTGCCGATGCTTGTTCACCATCACAGTAGAAAAGCATTTCCTTGCGTGTGTGTGTGCTCTTATGCTCGCTCTATTTTCCCTGTTGCTCTGCCATTGAAGAGTTTGCTGTAGTTGCTCCAAAATAATCTGTTGAGCAACAAAGTATAAAATAAGGTATTTGGTGAAATACCGTAGGCTTGATCTTAATCTTGCTTACATTGCACAGGTCAGTAGTAATGTTACATTCTCTTGGAACCATAATATTGATTGCTTCTTTGGATATAACAGAGTGGGAAAAGCTCTTATTCTTCGAAAAAAAATCTGGATGATTCATAGTAAAGTACTGCTGCTTAACATCCTGGTGCATTTTTCTTTTCCACCAGTTGTTTGGTGTCTCAAACCCAGAGCTCTCAATACGCATTCATAGGTGTAAAATTGCATAACAATTTCATATCTCCACTTGAATGAAAAGGAACATCTTTGCTGCTGCCAGGATGGAGCTGCCGTGTGATCTGCTCTGTGTCATGCCATACTCAGTTAATGTTTTTTCCTTTCAAGCTACTGACTAAAGACACTAGAAGGCTTTTATACAGAGTGTAGGACTGGGAAGCCATTGACGCGGTAGTGTAGGGGATCCTTGGACAAGCTTTGAATGTACTGCGCTTTGCAGTCCAGCTGTGGTGGGGCTGCATACAGGCTAACGGATCTGGTAAACTGCTTTTGGGATCTCGGGCAATTGATTTAGAAGGAATTCTGGTATCTGGTATTGTATGGCAGCGAGCACACCGCGGTGGACATAACACTGGCACGTTACGAGATCAGACAGAAAGCAAGTTAGGCATTGGTTTGAGGGGAGGGAAGCAAGAGCTCTGTTCTTGTCTATGCAGCTTATCTGGTGGTTTTTGTGTATTTTCTTTCTTTTGTTGTGTGTGGTTTTTCACTGCTATTCTGGACACAGCACTGCAGTAAAGGATCTGTGTCACTGTTTTGGAAACAGGGAGAGGGGCTCAAGCTGTCTGTCCCTGCTGACACTGTGTTGCCCCTGATTTTACTCCAAATCAATGCAAGTATTCATTTTTTTTTGGTAGTTAATCAGACACTGCCTATTCACGGGTTAATCTTTCTCAGTTTAACCTTTAAAATAACAGATAAGCAGCCGTGATGTGAGAGGACAGGGAATTAAAAAAACAGTAATGTTTTGTTGGCTTTTCCCCCATTAGTCACCAGAAAGCAAATGTCAAGGTTCAGGCATGATCTCTGCCTTTCTGTCAGGACAGGCACACTATGCCAAGGGCGAAGACTGAATGTAACACTTCATTGCAGATTGCTGTCGTGCAGTGTTCCAAAGAGATTTGCAGATATAGCACTAATAAAAGAAGTTCCACAAGCCTGTGGTTTCGTATGAGGTGGGAAGGAAGAGAAATGGCAACTGAGCACATTTTTCTGTCCATTAGTTGGGGCAATGTGCTGCATAAATAACCAGTTTTGGCCTTTTCTCTGCCCTTTGTTATTAGCAATACAAAACAGCAAACCCAGCTGAACTAGAATACCTGAGACCGCCTGTTATTTCTCTTAAAGTCTTCAGAATCACATTAATCCAGTTGCTAGTAACAGGCAGGGTTTTTCTAGTCGTTGTTAATTTTAAATGATTTTAACAGCTCTGGAAGTATTAATGAATTCAGGTTTCCTCACTCCTCTAATCATGTTGTCGGCTTAAAATTCACATTTAATTAACCTCCTCACCCAAGGCATAAATCAATACTGAAACTCCGAATGCTAACCATACTGATAGTGATTTTCATTTGGGCTAGCCTGATGAAAATTAGGAATTAAGATGCCTGCAGGAAAGGAGCAAACTAGTGTGGAGTGAAGCACACCTAACTTGTAAACTGTAATAATGAATGTCCTTGGATGGAATGGGAAATCCATTCGTTAGAGTTCCAGGGAAGAAAGTGAGAACCAGACTAAGCAGAGCATGATGCTGCATTCAGGACAAAATTCACCTGAGTGGCTGGGCTCATATTTTAAGTACAGATTGTATGTGTGTTCTAAAGTCCTGAGAGTCTGAGAAAGATACTTGAAGTAGCAATGGCAGAGCAAAGGTAGTTAACATTATGTGAAGTTGCACATGTGCAACCTTTTACTATGAAAATCCAGTATAGTGTTATTTCCTCCTTCTTATTACTGTCTCCTAGTAATGCTGTAATGTATTTCCAGTATAGCAGTCTCGGGAGCCTGGATGTGCAGGTCTCTGCATATTCGTATTGAAAGAGGCATGGGAGACACTTGGTGTTAATGGGCAACATGCACAAAAAGAATATATCATCATCATTATTTTTCCTGGGGTTGGGGAGAAGTAGTACTTGTTGACCATTACACAAATACTGTGGCACCCAACATAAAAGTGGTTGGATACTGTTACAGAGACTAAACAAACTATTTATTTTTCTATGTTGTTAGTGTATTTTGCAGGGGCTTAATTCCTATTCAGAACTAAGGATAGGAAGAGCAGAAGGAGGTTCCTATATTTTTATGCTTCAAGGAGAATTTCTACATTGTTCTGAAACTCCATTTTTTTCCCACTGAATAAGCATTTGGTGTCAAAGATATTTTCACATTGTAAATGTGAATATGATTTTACCATTCAATTTCACATTGAATGGTAAAATCATATTTCAGGAGTATTTCTACAAAAACCTTGAGAACCCTATGGTCAGCTTTGCATGTCTCGTTTACAGATGTTATGTCAGGTGCACCTTTATACTTTGCAGTGGATGAAAGTCCACAGACTTGAACCTTTAAACTACTTGAATTACACACCTCATTTCACTGGAGTCTAGTGGTTGGTATATCTTCAACAGAACCATTAAATAAGGTCTCAGCTCAGCAAAGTATTTAACCATGTGGTTAAAGCTCAGCACACTCTTAAGTCTCTTGATACTTGAGGACCTTCAGGCAAAATTATGTCTTCAATTATAGGCGTGTTACTTCCTTGGCTAAAATGGAATTGCTCAGGTGTAACAAAAAGCAGAATGGAGCAAAAAGGAGGCCATCTTACATAATTTTTTCCAGTTTGCGTCCCTTTGAAATTGGGTGTTCTGGTACAGATCTTTGGGCAGAATGTAGGTTCAGACTTGTTACGTTATCTCTGTTTCTTTCTAATGCTTAGATTGGACACTGTTATTAGGGCTTGTAATACAAAGTTGAGTTTATATAACTGAGTACATAAGAAGTAGAGAGGGAAACCCAGATCACTTTTCAGTGTGTAAGCTAAGCACATTTTATCAGGAATCTGTGACAGATAGGAAACCTCACAATGCTCTTTATTCAGAGACACTGTTCAGAGCACAGCAGCACTGCAGGCCAGTAAACTTCTTGTTCTGCTCTCCTTGGCCGATGGCAATAATTAGACCCGTATTCTTTATTACCTCTCTTCACATGCAGGTAGGTTTGTGACTGATTTCCCTTCTACTGTCTTTGGTCTGAAAAAAAGGCAGATAGTGTTCAACAGCTTTCTGACTGGAAGTTCTGAGTATTTCTTAAGAGTCTGGGGAGTAGGATTTTCTTCTTCAAACAGAGTGGCTGGTTCTGTTATGCCTAGGCCAAAATCTACATAATTTTCACTTCAAACCCTGCTAGAATCAATAGTGTTGCTGTTGCATTCATCCTGCAGAAAACCCACATGGGTTTGAGGAACTGTTGTATCCTTTAATAATCTTCCCCTTTCCCAGTACCTGTAGGGTTATTCGTTGGTTAAAGTCTCTGTACTGCTGTTCCAGTGCATAAAGACAAGGTGCTCCAGAGCTCAAGGAACAGCAGTTAGAATCTAGTTTGCCTGACCTGAAAAGTTATCATATTCTGTAATAGTCTATTCTGAAAGCATTCCTTGCCAAAGCAAGCTTGCTGTGTATGCTGCTCAGGTATTGACTGGTTATTGCTTACTTTGCTGTGCATGTTGAGCTTTTTGGTTTTTTTCTTTGTTTTAACTTGAATGTGAAAGCCCCCTGAGGTTTCCAGAGTCACCCTAAAATTCTCTTGCTTCTTGATACATGTAAGGAGGGGTATTTTGATTATTTTTTAGGATGAAAAATTCTGAAAGGATGGTAGGTTAAAAAAACAAGCACTGTTCTGTTGACTAGTACACTTCTATATATCATACATATAGTATTTTCCCTCCAAATAAAAAAAAAAAAAGAGGGTATCAGTTAAGATCCATTTAGGAAAAAAACCTCAAAATGGGATCTACTAGGAGGGAGGCCTATATGTACTTGTAAATGAAGCTTTATTTTCCAGGGCTTAGGAGTCTAAAAACCAGATTTGCACAAGTTTGGGGTCAGTAAGGTAGCATTAAAGAAATCCCCATCATTCCTGTGTTCTGCATGCAAAATGCATTGTAGGGTTTTATCGGAGCTTCCCTTATGTGCCTGCAGCTGCAGAGCTGCACAGCGCAATCACATATGATAGCCATCACTTCAGGCTCTGTTTCACCTTGTCACATCCCATTTATAAACTGGGCTTTTAATGTGATGACAGTCGCTGAAGAGGGAAGGCCTTAGAAAATAAATAAAGATTGAGGAAGTCAGAGATCATTAAAGCTGACACCACCTCACATGTTCATTAATTATGAATCTTCTTGGAAGAGCTTTGTTAGACTGCTGGCAAGTGCATGCCATAGAATTTTCGGAAGCGCTTGACTCAACTCTTGGAAGACCTGAAATAGGGGAACCCAGAAGTGAAATTTAACCTGAGGGCATTTAAATTCAAGTCTGCGCTCAGCCCAGGATTTACATTTGCTTGAGGCTGAAATTCTGGCCAACTGGGCTTTCTCTGCAAACTGACCTCCAAGGTGCTTTCCTGTTGTGAAAGAGAATCTCTTTCTGTATGGAAGAAAAGTTCTTTTTTTTTTTCTGTGGGCCATGTTGTCCCAGTTGTCCTGTGACTTTCCTGATAGAATCCCAGCCAGTCCCCAGTATGTTATGCAGATAACTGTACATAAATTCATGTGGTGGTTGCCACATGTGGCAAAAGCCAGGAGGAGGAGATCGCTGTATTTATCCTGTTCCATATCGCATCTTTCCCAAGAGAATCTGCTGGTTGACAGGTGACTGCACATCATAGCAGATACCTGGGAGAAATAGGGCAGTGCTTGCTCCTTACCTCCTCTCCTTATTTTTAACTCAATGAACTAATCTTGCTTATTCTTCCCTCTCAAGTCTCATGTACCTTTTAGGCTTCAATTTTAATAGTTTACGAAAGCCCCAGCACACCTCAGGCTTCTGTGGACAGTTTTTTCCGTAGTAGTGCATGTCCAGAGGAACATGAGCAACAATACACATATTAAAACCTCCTTTAAAAAGAAATAAGCAAATAAAACCAGGGAGAGGCTTGTGAAACCAGACAAAGCTGGCCTTGAACTGAACTCTTGTTTTGAACAATATATGAGTACTTCTGCTCCTGGAGACCATTCAAGCTGTAGTCAAAGCTTTGATCTTCTATGTTTTAACCTCTTGCTTATGAATAAGTGAATGTTGCTGATGTACAATTTTTATACTGTATGTATGTAGCTTATGGAGTGGAACTATACTGATGTAGGCATCTATATCAATTTAAGGACCTGGCTTTACTGGTTGCTGTTACCCACACTGCAGTTCCTTGCAGAATGGAATTGTGACCTGTGGAGATAATTTTCGTAATGCCAAATAGTTAGAGACGGACTCTGAGAATTAACAGAGATACCCTGACTTCTGTTCTTAGATGTTACTGTTATATTAAATAAGTACGTAGAATTATTGACATTTCTATTTTACTACAGTCTTGTCTCAGAATGGGCAGTCGTAGCTTCTAATTTACTTTTGCAGGATACAGTTGATAGCCTTTTTTTTTGTGGTGGACTTTTTTTCTGAGGTATTCTAATATACTGTTACTGAGAATATAAAATTTAAATGTGCATAGCAGTCAGTGTGGCGTATTTCAGTCATGACTGAAGTTTCATTAACATCACAGAAGTTTTTTGGTTTTTTTACAGGTGCCTGTGAAATGAAAACAAGTATAAAATTAGTGTCTGGTTTAAAATTTTATCAGTGAAGTTACACTGAACATTAAGTAGGTCATTTTCTAATACCATAAAGCATAGTGACAGGAGGGGAAAAAAAGAGACTTGAACTGCCTGGGCAAAACTGGGGAGATCCGTATCAACCTGGGCAAAACTGGGGAGATCCATATCAGGTAAGAGGCTTATATCCCTTTCAGAGGTAGGCCAGTTGAGAGGGGTGCTGAGAAAACACAGATCACCTCTGACACTGTGTCTCTGAGTCTAAGGTCATCCAGAATCATATCAAGTTTTATCTTTAGAGCCTATTGTGCATTTCAGGCTGAGACAATATCTTGCACGCTAACCTTAGCAGAGCTGGTTCTGAGATAGGAGTCAGCAGAACCCCACCCCAAGCTGCTGTAACCAGGCTAATGAGTCAGCTAAAGCAGGATTCATTTGCCTAGATGTAATCTAGCTGATTATCTCCATATAAAAAAATCCTCATTCTTAATACTGCCACTACATCTGAAGTTTGTACTACTACTGTTTCACTGACCTGTCCAGTACCTTTCCAGAAAAACAGTTACAGCATCAAAGTGAGGCCTGCGTTGGTTCCTATTTGGTCCCCACAAAGGAATGGTTAATTTCCTTTTCCTCCCTTCTTTTAGTGTCACTCAGGAGATTCTTAAATACAGCTTGCAACCAAATGTTATTTACCCTTCTTTTCTTAGCTGTATCCAGTAACTGCTAATTAAGTCTTTTGTAGCATGACTCTGAACTAATTAGGGTTAATTGAGCCTGCTTGTGCATTAGCTACTCCGGCACTTGTCCTGAAAATCAGAATTTTTGAGTGCATTTAGTATTTTTGCTATTAGCTAGCCTGAATTCACATTCTCTGCTGTTTTTGTGGCTCTTATGGCCTTTTTGATTACTTTGATACTAAACATGAGTATCCCTTTCCTGTTCTCTTATTTCTTGTGGAAAAAATAAATTACTGGTCACTGTAGCAGGGTTTTTGTCAGGCTTCTTGGTTGCAGTTATGACTGCATGAAGCATTAAGGGTTTCATGGGTGTTCAGTTACACGTTGAAAGTTGCTGAGGTGCCAAGCTGCTATAGTTTGAGATGAACTGAAAAATCATTTTTTGTGTGTAGCATTGTATAGTGCCACAAGTTGGTGTTTATCGATAAACTACTGCTGTGGATGTCAGCACCTGAACTGGCGAGGATTCACTTGCTGCAGTGTAATGTGTGGGTTTTTTTTTTTTTTTTTTTTGGGGGTCCTTCCCGCCAAATT
>NW_010107728.1:113829-132810 GCF_000699245.1 Pterocles gutturalis | reverse complement strand
CAGTGAGGGTGACAGAGCACTGGAACAGGCTGCCCAGAGAGGTTGTGGAGTCTCCTTCTCTGGAGACATTCAAAGCCCGCCTGGATGCGTTCTTGTGTGATCTGATCTGGGTGTCCTGCTCCGGCAGGGGGATTGGACTAGATGATCTTTCGAGGTCCCTTCCAATCTCTAACATTCTGTGATTCTGTGATTCTGTGTAATGTGGTTTTTTTCATTTGGAGGTCCTTCCAGCCAAATTCTTGACCCAGTCTGTCCATCCTTAGCTCTGCTGGGGTTGTTGCCAAATTAGACACAATAAAGCAGTCAATCAGGTGGCAGTTCCTCTGCCTTCAGTGTTATCTGTGGTTAGTCACTGATTGACCTGTGAGATTCTAATCAGGCTCTCAAAGGTGCTTTGATTTAATAAGGTAAGGCTGGCACTGGCTCTCCTGCCTTCAGGAACAGCATTGCAGCTGTAGCCCTAAGCCCCAGACCACCACTGCAGTGCCAGTTTAGGTCTTACAGTGTTGTACACCCCGAAACAGAGCTTCGTGTCGGCTGTATCCTGCAGCAAAGCCCATGTTTTTCCTGAGCATGTAGTCTGTCTACAGTATTGCTGTAATACAGACATGGCAATAGAGGAAACAAATGCTTGGGTTCAAATGTTTCTCTTGCTGTCAGGATTTTGAAAGGTTTTTGTCCCTCTGGTTAGCACCAGCAGGAGGCTTCCCCAGCTGTGTTGGTGTGACCTCAGCAGTTACAAATACATTAGATTTCAAACTTCCTATCTCGGAGTGAGAACTCACAGAACATACTGCCGTAGCCTACTAAGCAGCACGCTGTATATGAATATTCATTCTTTTGCCTTTGTTATTTGCATAAGTTTAGTGCAAGGCAAGTCTTTTTACTCTTGCTTTAGCTTTTTTGATACAAATGTAGATACAGCTGCATACACTTGCTTGAATTAGAGCAATACCTTTTATTTTTCTCTGCCTTTTTTCCCTGTTGGAACTGAAAATATTTCCTCTTTTCTTTTTGAATGTTAAATCTGAAACTATGTAGTTAGCTAAAAGGAACGCATATCTATTAGATTTTCTGAAACTGTCTCAGCTTAGAGGCTTCTGAACTGTGGGCTTTGAGCATGATTTGTTTATTATTTGTATACACCAGGGCAAAAGTACTGGTTTCAAAAGTGTTGTACTGATAAAATAGTGTAAAGATGAGTTAGCTATGTGTATCTAGTTTTTTCTGTATACATCTATATGTATGTGCAATGTAAATGCCTGTATATTGATCCACAGACAAAGTAATTTAGGCAGTTGGCTCCATCTTTCATACATGTGCCCTCGCCTAGCTGCGTACGGCTGTGTTCCTTCTGAGGGGCTGCGAGAACACAGATCGGGGGAACATGAGCTCTGAGGGAAGGCTGAATGACTTGAGGCGGCTTGGTGTGACAGACCATTACAGTGCACGTCTTTACAATAGGTACCCAGGAAAATAGAGCCTCAGAACTAACCGTAATGGAGGTGGGTTTGTCTCCTCGTCCCAGTGTTACTGCATGGCAGGTAATAATGTGTTCATTAAGTACTAGAAAAACTAGCAAGTGACTTGTTGCAAAGTTAGTCAGACTGAAAGCAAAACGGAGCTGTCTAGTGTGTAGTCTATAATCAGAACTTGTGAAAAGGGCTAAGAGGCTTAAATTTTGTAGTAATGGAAAGTAGATGCAACAGAAGGATGTTTCCCTTGTCTGGTTACCTTTTACAGTCTTTAACGTAGTTACTGATCTGAAATCTGCCACATAAAAATCATCTTTGCCTTATGTTTTATGGCAGATAAATGTGAAGAGCTGTGTAGGTGGCAAGTTCTGATTGTGTTTGGTACCATGAACTGGTTAGCAAAAGCTCCTGCAGGTGACTGGGCTGAAACACCCTGATAATTTGATTTTTTTACATTCCTTTCCCTCATACCACTGTTTTTGATCCACTTCATCTGCCTTGCCTATTCTGATTGTAAGCTTTCTTGAACTGGACTTCTCCCCAATTATGCTTGTGTGGTTTGCAGCTTTTACCTTTTTTAATCCAGGGAAAAGGAAAATGCTTTCCTAGGAACGGTTAGAGAAATTAAGAACACAGAAGTGTGCAACAAGCAGAACAAAAGCTGTGAGCAACTCTGCAACAATCAGGAACCCAGTCAGAAAGCTGATTTACCTGGAGGTGAAGGGGTGTGTACAGGAGGCAATCGTTGCCCCCAGTACATCTGCAACCTCCATATAAAGAATTCAAGCACTGAAGCTATTTAGATTAACTACTCTGGTTTTCTCTGAAAATGCATTCACCATCCTACCCCAGTGGGAGCAGAAGAAAATCATTATCAGTTATTGCACAGAGATTTAAATTAAGTTTGGTTTTTTTTTTTCATAAAACTGAACTTCTAAAACAAAATCCCAGAGAAGTGGAATTAATTGCTGGATCTGCATTGAATCACCAAGAGACATGGTTTTATTTCTGTGTCGCAGTAGAAAGTGCTTCATCAGTAGGAATTCATGTGGAGGAAAACTACGCATGTCCCACTTATTGAACACAAGTATGTCCGGGATGTTTAATTAGTTTTTTGATTAATTCGTTTAACATAAAGAAGTCAAGGACTGCAGCATATTCAGCACTACACAGTTTGCTACCTGTGTGTACCTCCAGCTCTTCTTAGTTAAAGGCACCTTGTGGTTTTTACCTGCAGCTGTTGTAAATGGATTACTACTTCTTTTCTAAGCTACCTTCATTACCCTGAGGAAATGCACAGAAACACACTGGAGCTAAGATGATTTGCAGCATCTGTGGTTAAGATTTAATATAATGTACTCTGTTTTCAAGGATAAAACACTGAGGGGGTCAGTTAAAACAAGTGTAAGGCATTAGATTAATTACTTGGAAACCTGGCAGCTAAGCAGTGTATTTACTCAGTGTGAGAACTAGTAAGACAATATTTTTGCTGGCTTTTGTGCATATTTGATGTAAATTTAATATAGTTTAAAAAGTAGGTCAATACATAGTAGGCAGTGAAGTTCACAAGTTCACCAACAAGATGTGAGGATGTCTCCTGGCAATACGGTTTCTTGGTAGCAACAACTTTGTCATGTGGAGATGCCTGAAGCAGGTCAAGCCCTTGCTGTGCCAGGTGATACACAGATGCAGACGACACGTGCACAGTCCAAGCATCACATTTCCCCTCCGTGCTGTTTCTTCTTGTATGAAGTACTGCTGCTCATTTTTATATGCACGAATGATTAAAGTTCAAGACGTCAGTGGGTAACTCTGTTTGTTGTTGTTGTAACATGGGGGCAGTGCTAAAGTAATCTGTGTTAGATCAGTGACCAGTGGTCAGTGAATAAAAGCCCCTGACTTGAGAGAGTCTCGAGTCAGCGATACTTGCATGTTGCTAGGTCACCTATAAAGTCAAGTAATTGAAGGACCTGGTGTGAGACAGGCTGGCTTTCTGCTTGCTTCTTGAGGCTGTCTTGCTTCATATCAAGGAAATAAAGACAAACATGTCCTCTGTGACCTAAAACAATAATAGCTCAACTGATGGTGCTGGGGAGAAGATGCACTCTTGTTGGCTGACTATCTCCAGTTCTGCTTTCTGTTGCTTTGCTGGAGTTCACCTTGCTGCTGCTTGCTCCAGTGTGAGAATCCACTCAGAAGATTGTGATAAGGACAATAAATTACTGACAAACCTTGAGAGAATGTTAGGAAACATCATTCCAGCTGTTAGAGTCAATGAGCAAAACTGTGAGTCTTGTCAAGTCCTTTTGCTATTTCACAGCATAAAACTGTCACCTCATTAATCAGAGGAGCGTGTTACCGTGGTGCTCCAGTGTGAATAGCATTCATCGCTGGTCTTGTCAATTTCTTGGAATAAAACTATAATTTGATAATCCCCACCTTATGCATTTAAAATTTACAGTGACATTTCTGTTTACTGGTGATGTACTTCATTAATTAAACTGGTGAAGATTTCAATACATATATCAGAAAGCATAATTAAAAGGCAGATAACTAAGAAGCTTATCAGGTAGGAGGTTGTTACAGGGGAAAAAAATACACGTTTAATGCAGAACAGAGAATCTTGGCTACAGCTGTGAAGCACTGCTGGCTTAGTACATGGAAGCATGACTGGGATGTTTTGGAAATGTGGGATGGGACAGTGAAGGGGTGAGGTTCTGGTTTGCTAGGTACATAACACAGAACTTCCCAAGCAAGGATCTCTATTATTTCTGTTTATTTTTTCTATGATTATTTTGATAATGTTGTTATCTCTAAACACTTCACAACCTGTAGGTGGAAGTACAGGGGTTTTTAATTCTTTCTCATTGTAATTATGGACGAAACAGGCAGTATGGATAGGTGCATACTCATTAATTTAAGAAGTGAAGAGGAGACTTGCTTACCAATTGCTCTTTATGGTTTTGTGTGTTCTCTGGAGACCGAGGATTTAAATAAATAACGCTAAAAGGAGGCAATGTGCAATCACAGAATATATCTAGGTGGCAATTCATGGAGTGACTTGTGCTTGCTCTTTGCCAAATCTGAGCCACAGAAAGCTCCAGTGGTTGTGTTAACACATCATGAATACACCATGGTCCTCACTGAAACAAGCTTCTACTTTCTCAGTAGATGGGAGTGTAAGCTATCATCTGTCTAAAAAGCATTATAAAGACATAACATAATACAATAGTTCCAAGCATGTAGCATGCCCCTTGTAAAAGTGTTAATAACCAGTGAAAGAGAGGTGACAAAGTACTGTAGGACCGCTTAATTGATTCCAGGCTCATAGACAAAGTTTGGAGCAGCTCACAGTACAAGTGATAGCTTTTTTCAGTGCCTGATAGATAACCTCCTCCTTGCTGTGAAGGGAGCTCAGACTGCAGCTAGAGAGGACAGGGAAGCCCATTGTGCCAGAAAGTCAATGAAAAAGACACGTTTACTGGAAAGTAGTCATTCAGATCCACTCATTTCCAACATAATTGCAAAGCACCTTCACATTATGACAAGAGCTGCAAAGCATGTGTTGACAGGGAGCAAGCAGAGTAAAACATACAGGAGGTAAGTATTCATCCGTCCATTCTGATTAGACAATAAAGCAAGCCACAAGGTCAATTTTCAATCTAGAAAGAAGATTTTTAGGTGGCCATGAAATATAATCAGTCTGAAGTCGATAGAGAGGGAAACAAGAGATTACAGAGATGAAGCGCACTGCCCGTACCAGCTCAGCTGCGGTACCAGTACTAGGAAGCAGTCATAGGTGCCACAGAGAAAAGATTGAGGAAAGCTGGATAACATCACCTCAGCTGTTCTTATCGTATGTTTTACAAGAACAAGTAGAGGTCATATATCTGTAACCTGGCTCTTTCTTTGGAGTAGGCTGCTAACAGTAATCGCGAGATCAATCTGCCTGCAAAGCTATTAATTTTATTCTTCCTTGGAGACTTCTAGGCTCTGGCTTTGTGTTCTTCCACAGCTTTTGATCATGTCGTGCTAAAGTAATTCTTTGTCCGGTGCAACAGATGCCTTCATCATGATCCCTTTAAAGAGGAAAGAAGAACTCAAAGTTACATGCATTTAAACATGTCACTTCTCATAAACGTCATCAGCTCTGTTGTGTTAAGCCATAGGGAAGCCAATAACTTATTAATAATTTAGTATGCAGTTACAGAAGCAAACATAAAGTCATGCGTTGATCAAAAATAGGTAAGAACGCGAAAGTATGGAGTGTTCTGCTCAATAAGTTAACAGACAGAGTTAAGCACCTGGCACTATAGCTGGACTGAAATTGCAGTACACCGGGAAGTTATTTTTGGAATTCAATGTTAAAGCTCAAATACTTCCCGTATCAAATCCTTTACGGGGATTTGCATGCTTGCTCATTGAAGAGAGTGTTTTTAACTCAAGCGGCTGAAGTTAAGCATTGCTAAATCCTAAAACTGTTTAATTTGAATTAAACACTATTAGTGCATGTGCCCACACATCCCTATCCCTTTCTGCAGTTGTATCCTGAATAACATTTAGACATTCAGCTTTGGGAGCAGAGAAACAGTAGTTGCCTGGTTTTAATTTGTGTTTCTGTGCCACCAAGCGTAATTGAATCTTGATTTGTGACTGAGGATCATAAACAAAACATAATAAAGAAAACTTGCATTCTAACCCTTGCTGTGTAGGACATACTAACCCTTTAAACTTGGTTCATTAAATAAACTTGAGCAGCTGCTGTGTATTTCAGTGTTTGCGAAGGGACATAAATGAAAAGTATTCTTTTCAATAACGAACTGAATTTGAAGCACTCAATTTTAGAGATGGATGTGAAGCTGAAGCATGAAGTAATGCAGGTGGAATTACAAAATACAGAGCTAGTAGGAGTAAAAACTGCAATGCAAGTGTGATTCTAGGATGCTTGCAAAGCAGGTAATGAGCAAAAAGTTATGGTACTGCTAGAACTGAGTTTATAACGTAGTTCGTAAAAAGGTTCCCAAACTGCAGTTTAATAAATGCTCCTAACTAGAACTAGGCAAGAAAGTTCTTACTGCCAGTAATATACAAGTGAAAAAGAGGCATTACATGTGTAGTTGAGAAGATAAGCTTTCTGTAAAGTTGCCTTTATTGATTAAAATAAAAGCTGCTTTTCCTTCTGAAAACTCACTTCAATGTTTATGTCTTGATGTATAAAACCCAAATAAGATATCTTTGTCCAGGGTAAAACTGCACAGAGTGAGTAACTTTTCTATGGAGAACTGGCTATGGAGAGCTGTGTTCTGTGGCAGGAAGGCAATCTTCAATCTGGATTAATTTCAGGAATATCCAAAATAGTGCATTTGAGAGTCTATTGCAGGCCTTGCAGTCTGCGACCAGCAGAAGTAAATCATATCAGTAGGACCCGTGCAGCAACTTTCCAAATAGTCATTGTAGTCATACACCCCCGTGATCACATGGAAGAAAATAAGCTTGACCAAAGCAGGCATCAGTCTTCCATTTGGGGAAAAATATGATTTAAAAACACTGTAGTGAGAATACTTTGAATTAAAATGCCCCTAAAAAGTTCTCACTTTTAGTTTATTTCTCTTGCTACAAAACAATAACCTACTGATGCTAAGTTGCTGTTTCTCTCTGTAGTCTTAAATTACTTTGTAAAGTTCTTTTGCATTGCAAAATTCAGCCCTTCCTGAGTCAAGATTCATTGCTTGGGGTTTGTTCTTTTTGTCCTGAGAAATCAATCACGGTGAGCAGAAGTAGCCCTCACAGTCAGTAAGCATCCCAGAGATGCAGGATTGAGTTATGCTCAGAAAACCAATGATCTAAACCAAAGGAATACACCTTTGCAATAAACAGTAACAAAACAGAGCTGCAGGGGGAGACGGGGAAAAAAACCCCATAGTCAAGCAGCCACAAGGGAAAACTGAAGAGATAAGCAAAAATGACTTGAAGAATGGTTCTGGGTAGTGTGTTCTATGTTATATTGATGAGCTGCTGGATCTGAAGGAATCTTTTTGAGAAGAGGATAAAATGAGCACACACGGGGAAAAAGGAATACTCAAGCAACTAGGACTCTCCTGCGTTGTAACAATGAATGTAACATGACCAAATGCACACAATTCTTGCCCAGGAAAAAAAAAATTCTGTGTAAACCTGTGTGATAGGGAGTGAAAACCAGTACAAACCTGAGCATAGAGCTACAAAGATGTGACACCGTAGAAGCCTGTCCTCTAGCACGATGACAAGTTTGTCAATAGGTCATAAACCCACCCCCATTTAAGTTTGCCTGGTTCCAAGGGTTCCTATATATATTATGATTTTTATAATTGCATATATAGAAGCTCCTCGTTCTCTTGTGTATGCGAAGTGTATACATGGATGTAAGGCAATAGAGAATATTTTACTTAAACTGGGATTGTAAGGTTTCCATTCATAATTTCTTTAAATAGTGGAGTAACGTGTAAGAGAATATTTTATTACCGCTCTGTCTACCTAAAGCTGGGTAGAACCACTGGCACCAAAGGAGAAGAGCAAACACCTTATAACCTGTGGCGGTTGTGTGTGCTGGTAGTCATCCAGCGAGTACAACCTGCGGGTCTCCGCTGTTGAAGATCAAGCTAAGACACCTCCTTTGGTCCCTGCGTCCTGCTTGAAATCTAGTTGGAAAACAATTTCTAGCTTTGTAAATCCCCCCTGTGTTTTCGGACGGGCAGAGGTTTCTGCTTCCTACCCTGTTCAGCGTATGGCCCTGCCTTTCTGTGATGCCTCACCCCGGCGGTGGCTGGCTTTGAAGCAGTTGATGCGGCGTTGGCTTGCACGGTGTTACGCTTTCAATTAAAAAAGCTTCTCTAGGCTAGTGCTGCACTTTTTCTCCTTTTGTGTTTCCTAAAACTGCCTGAACAAATGGAGAGGAATGGGGAAGGCAGGCGTAATTTCATAAAAGCTTGAAACTTTTAGAGGTAAAATGGTTTTTAAAATCTGTATTAATTAATCTCTTGACTAGATGTAATTTAAAGTGTGGAAATCTTGAAGCTAGAGTTGGTATAAACAGGTGAGATCCAGAGTTTTGTTTTACCTGTACACTGACCCAGTAATACTTGTTTTTTGATCTTCCTTGTGTAGAAATGTAGACACATAGAGGACAGTGCAATGACAATGTAGAGTTTTTTTCTTTTGCTGTTTCTTTACAAACGTTGACACACAGGATCCGTAATTAAGCATGCCTGCTTTTGAGGGTGGAGAAATACAGTGACTGGTATGTGAGGCAAAAATGTTAGAGGAAGAAAACCAGTATATACATCACCTTCCAGTGTTATAAGAGGATTTTAGTTTCCCATCTAAATATGGCACCATAGTCATAAAACTTAATTTATAAGTCATAAATGTTTTTGGTTTTTTTTTTCCTCTCCCCCTCCCCAAATGCTTAAGTATTTAAAATATTCTCCATGCAGGTTTGGTACTCAGAAGAATTAATCAAACTGTCAGGCTGTAGACCAGACGCTGCAGAGAATACACAGTGGTGTGTCATGGTTACTTAGCAACTATAGCTGAAGAGGTTAAGGTAGAAAATACTGTCATTTTCCTGTGTTTGAGATTTCCTCTTCCCACATCCTTTGTATACATATTTTTTCTCCCAACCAATAGAGTCTTTTGTGTGTTTTAATGAATCTTATATCTTTCAAAAGAACTTACTATTTCTGTAGACTAATCTGAATTAAATGACTAATTTAAGGATTTGAGTGGAGCTCATAACAAGAACAGGAGATGTTAACCTAGAATGTATGCAAAAAAAATTTCCACTGTTGAATGGGAAGCTGTTTAATTTTACTGTAAATTTTTTTCCTTAAAAATTGATAGCAGTAGGGGTAAGTGTAGTTTTGACTAAATCATTATTGAAATAATGTTCCACCATGGTGGCAGTGGAAGTGGGAACTGTTTTGCCCTTATGTTATTGGAAATGGAGTTTGCTTACTAGGAGGAGATAGATGACCTCTCATAGCTGCGCTCTGCTAGAAGATTTGCCTCTGGCAGTAGGTTAAAAATAATAGCAGTTCTGAAAATTTTATGAAAGCTTTAGGGTGTTACTTCAACATCAGCAGCTATAACACAAACAAGCCTTAAATCCTGCAAGTTATGAAATGATAATGAGAAAAGGATCCAGAATTTCTGTTGCATTCTTGAAGGGCTCATGCCTGAATATAGGGGTGTGCATGAGCAATATACACAACGGGAGCCTTTCTGGAAGGAGGAGAGAGATTGCCAGGAGCTGAATGTGGCATCGAGGCCGTTCAATATTACTAATCTTTAGCTCTTCAGTTTTGTATTATACAAAATATTTATTGGTCTTGGTTTTTGGAGTAAAAGGAAATTGGGATCCTTCTCTACTGCCTTCTTGTTACAGCGTGGGGCTGTGTAACCACGGTCACGTGCTACGAGAGTGTTTGTCACTAGGGTCTGATTTTGCTTTCCAGAAACAGTATGAGCAAACAGTGTAATCAGTGTATTCTGTAAATATACATTCATTTGACTGCAGTTCTCTTTTCTCTCCATTTGTCTTGAAAAAGAAATGGGAATAAAGAAAAAGCAGAATTTAAAGTAATAATTTGGAAATACTGGAGATGTTACAGTTGAAAGCGCGTCCATCTTCTGTGTGTGGTCTGATCTGACTGCCAGACATCTAGTCCTCTCAAATACTGATCCTAATGGAAATGGTAGTCATGCTGCAGTGGCCTTTCTGGGGAATGGAGCAAGGTGTGTGTGCTACAATCAGAAAAACTCTAAGGTATATAAAGGAAATGGCTGTAAATTTGGGGATATTTGGCATTCAAGGGGAAAATGGGAACATGAGAGATCTGGACAGCTACATGGTTTGCAGGCTTTTATTTTTTTGATAGTAATTTGCTACAAGGTGCTGACAATGTGTCCAAGCTCTACTTTAGACATAGATACCAAGACCGTCCCTAAATATGGCTTTGCTTTATTTATTGTTTGCAGGATTTTTATATCCTGGTGTTACATCTTGTGGTTCCATTGATTTTTATGGGTTGTGTAATTTAACTGTGTATTGATTCGTTGGCTTTCTAGAACTCTACATCTGTTTCTGTAATCACCCAGCTTTGGAGTGGGTGTGTGTGAGAGAGATGAGGAAGAACTATGAAATCCGTGTCTGTTCTTGCCAAGCTCATTCACCAGTTGCTCTTCCATGCCTATCCTTGCTGGTTTATGCATTGCACTCGGTTTGTTTTAATAACTAGTGTTATTAATGTTAACGTTAAACCTTGCTTTGTTGTTTGCACCTTCACTGCATCAATCCAGAGGAAACTGAACTAGCGTCAGTAAATTGTGGTAAGGAGCAGTGATCGTCAGCCTGGTGTTTCTCTTGTGCTAGCACTTTGAGGAAAATGTTCTTTTGTGCAGGTGTTATATGAGTGCTGTCGAGAATCCACGTATTCCCACAAAAGTGTAGGGTCACGTGTTAGGCTCACATAGAGGTTTTTTTGTATTAAAAGACCGATACTATAAAGGCAACGTTATTGATGTAGATCAGCTTCTACCTTTACGTCAACTATTAAGTTTCAAGTTTTCACAGCCTTTGTTTTGTTTTTAAAAGAACTGAAATAGAGGTGGAAGAGGGATAATCCTGACATGGGCTGTGATCCCAACCTCCTATATGACCTTTTTTTAGTGGCATTAGCTGGATTTTCAGTATCTCTATATTTGCTTCCCCAAGTTTCCTGGTAAAATGTGCAAAGTGTTCAGTACTTCATATAGTAATTGTCCTAATGATTTTGTACATACTTCCAAGGAATCCCTTTGACCCCATATAGCCATGACCTCAACTGGTGTGAAACAGCAAAGCTCCTTTTGCTTCAGTGAAGCAGTGCTGATCCAGATAGTCTGAGCTGTTGGAATGTACTGTACAGGATGCAATTAGGAGGAGAACTGGATCTCCAGTGCTAGGAATAGTGCTTTCTGTATTGTGCTGGGGGGACCAATAGGTTTAATTAAGCTCCTTTTGCTTCAGTGAAGCAGTGCTGATCCAGATAGTCTGAGCTGTTGGAATGTACTGTACAGGATGCAATTAGGAGGAGAACTGGATCTCCAGTGCTAGGAATAGTGCTTTCTATTATTATATTATTATTATTTTGTTTAATTAGCTCTTTTGTAAAGGACTTGAAGAGGGTGAGTGTTAGAGCAGTGTTAAAGGTCAGCCTGCTGTTTTCCACATCTCATCTCCCTTGGGAGAAGAACCAGAGCAAGAGGAGGATAGGAAATCCAAAAAGATAAATGGTGAATAGCAGAAATGATTGTGTTTGGGCTTCTCAGTGCACCGCTTGTATGTCTCTTGTTAAATCCGTAGCCAGAGTGTTCTTGAATGGCAGGGATCACTCTTAAATCAATAGCAGAAATGATTGTGTTTGGGCTTCTCGGTGCACTGCTTGTTAAATCCGTAGCCAGAGTGTTGAATGGCAGGGATCACTCTTAAATCGCATTAATATCTGGGTTTGGTTCCAAACCAAGCCTTACAGCTGCTACCATTACGAGTGTCCTGCATCCCTTCATTCCTTATTATTTGTGTAGTTCTATGGACTGCATAATTCTATCTGGGTCTGAGAATGCCCGTTTCCATGAAGAAGGTATGTAGAGGGTAGTCAGGGGGTTTTGTCCAGGTTTGTTTTTTTTTTTTTTCTGGGCAGAATAGCAACCAGTTACTTGAATCGAGTTTCGGTCTGGATGTATAAAAGTTATTTCTTTAGTGGCATGGGAATGGCCATATGGCACTATCAAGCTTGGTTGTGCTTTAATTTAATAACCTCTCCAGTAGTGGCTACCACTAACAATTATGTTGCAAAGTGATTTTGTGCACTTTAATTAAGACCTGCTTGCAGGAAAAATCCTAATCAATTAGAGGTCAATTTATACCTTGAAGCAAGGTCAATTTTTCTTTTCTTAAATCTGTGCACAGGTAGAATTTTCTTGTGCATACATTATGTAGCTTGGTTTTGCTTTTTTATCCTTTTTAGATTTCTTTTTTAAATATCTGATTAATACTTCTCAGCAAATAGCAGCACATGGCATGAAAGAACATTTTCTAGATTTTATACATTTTCTTTGTTTCTGGTCTGCTGATCTCCCTTGCTCTTGAATAATGAGAACTGGAAATGGAACTGTCTGATCTACCATTTTCTTATATATTTTAACCCAGTCTCTCTTCTATACAGATATTTACACATATATAAAAAATACATATAGAAAGGTCCTAGTGTCTACAGCTCTTTTCATTGGTGATCCTAATGAGTCATCAATTTGCTGATAAGGAGAAATCTCATGTGGCTTAATAAAACAAGTTGTAAGCCTGTAGTCATCCCCAAACTTGCACAAATAACTGAACACCATAGTTGACACCTTACAGCAGGTTAGCTCTGTGTCTTTAATGGCTTAAACCAAACTGTGATGAAGAAAACAGAATGCCTTTGTCTTGCAGTGTTTTCCAGTAAGATGTTTTTGGAATTCCTCAGCAGTGCTTTCTGGCCCTTAGAGATGTCCAGTCATGTATAATGTACTATAGCGGAGTGAGCTGCTAAACTAACTCTGATAATCCAGGCCCGTGGAGACTGCTCTGTGCTAGTGAGGCATGGATTAATTCCCTATCAGACTCTGCTGCTACAAATGCTGCCAAGGTAAAAATCACATCCAATTACCAGGACTGTATGGGTACAAAAGCTGAAGAGCAAAAAAATACTTTTAAAGATGGAGCCTTGATAGACTGAAGAAAATTCTGGATGTATGTAAACCCTGCCTAAATTTACTATAGCTCTGTGTGTTTTACAATTGAAATAGTGCAAGATCCTTATTAGAGAAGTTGATGCCAAATGGACAGATTGCTGTCAGTGTTCACAACGTGCACAGGATCAATGCAGTGGACTGAGATTCTGAATTTCTGAGTCTGGTTTGAGTTTCAGATTCTCCTGCAACAGTTGGAGTACAGGCGTTGCACAGCTAAGCTGTGTGCTGTAAGAGTTGTTTGGTTGAATGAGCTGAAGGCCAGCAGAGATTATAGTTTTGCCAAGTCTGAATGCCATTATGTATGCAAACCATATAAATTTATGCAGTTATCTGTCGTAAACCCAGTAAATTGGAAGAAGGGCTGGTGCTAAAAATGATGGGCACAGGAAAAAGTAGAGAGCGGAAAAAAAAGTGAAAATATTTCTTGAAGGATAAGACCCTTTGAATTAGGTTAATTTCAGCCCTAAGAGAGTAATACGGGTGTAGAAAGCTGAGCAGGAAGTTGTGATTTAAAGTGCCTGTTGAAGAGGAGAGCAAAATCTGTTGAACCTCGGATCGCTCTGACTTTGAGTAAGCATCCATTTGCCTGACAGACTGGAAAATACCCATCTCTGAAGAGTTAACATTGTCTATCCTTCAGAGAGTGCAGGCACAGCTGGTGGGGGGCTTTGTTGAAATAAAAAGCCTCTGGCAACTTCCTGCTCTGCAGGCTGCTATGTTCTTCAGAACAGGGCAGGCTTGAAACAAATGTATGAAAAAGCAGCAGTTGGTTTGCAAAGACAGATAAAGTTGTTGTTCAGAAAGGGATCTGCTGTTCTCTGTCCAGCTTCTCCAACTGCTCGTTTATCATTCATATTCGCTACTTCTCACATAACTGTATTGTATTCTCTGAAGGCTGTGATTTTTTTTCTGCTTTAGCTCTCCAGAATTTAAGTTGCTCTTCTGGAACTTGCATTTAACCTTTAAGAAATAAGCTGAAGTCTCTGTCTGTGACCTTGAAGGATGGGGGCAGAGAGGGTAAGAAATATCACTGTGTCTCACTAAAGACACCTTTAGAAATACCTAACAAGGCATTTCATCTAGAATGGGAGAAAAGGACACTCAATGTAAGTGACAGGATCTGTAGAGAGGCAAAAAAATATCTTGTCACAGTGACTAAAAGTCACATCTAGGACAACAGATGACAGACACATGAGCTGGAAAAGTAGTGACTCTTCTGTCATGTGAGTCCACTCCTGCAAGAGGTGCCAGAGAAATGAAGATATGAGCAACGCAGATATGGAAGAGACGGAACCCAATTCACATGGCAAGATGGTTTTCCATAGTAGATGTAAAGGTTATCGGTCCTCAGATTTCAGGTGGTGAGGCTCAGAGGAAATGCCATTTCTGTTCTCACTTCTTCTTTCCTGCCTTTCTTTTTTCTGTTGATCATTCAGTGCCGGGAACACTGCATCTGCTTTTGAAACATCTACATCACTACTGGAGGCAGAATACCAATTGTGATGCAGACTGTCTGCTGTGGTGCAGGAAACCAATGAGGGCTTTGTGAGACCCTTGAGTCCTCACGAGGGCCCAGCCTCTGCAGCTGAACGGTAACTCCTATAGTACTTGGTGGGAGAGAGAACTGGCCATCAATCTTTAGCATCATTAATCTGATAGTAACCTTAAAACAGACCTCATCCATTCTGAGTTGGAGCAGCTGACAGTGAGTTTTGGCTCTTTAGGTTGTTTAGGAATCAGGAGGTACAGTTTTGATTTTACAGATGGGGAACTGAGGTACTCACAACAGAGACTGGGATTTCTGCAGTGTCAGAGGGAAAATCGGTAGCAGAGCAGAATGTAATCTTTAGGTTCAAGTAGCTGAGCTCTACCTGTGAAGGTTATGCTGCTCAGCCTCCTGTGAAAGTTGTGTTCCCCGGTAGCTGCAGGCTCCCTGAGTTCGCTCATCCTGTCAAAAGCTACAGTTCTCTCACCAAAATTTTTGTCCTCTCCACCTATCGTGTTGCCGTTGTGCTCAGCTCAGGATGGAGCCAATGAAATCAGCTTTGTTTAGTCAGTTATTTTGGCAAAAATCAGTTGATGATGCTTCCCTGTTGTATCACCCCTCAAGAGGACGCAGAGTGGGTGGAATCGTAGGATAATTTAAGTTGGAACCTTGGGGGTCAGATGTGATTAAGCCAAAAATCCATCGCATCTGTCGTGTTCCTTCTGACAGGGACTGCACAATGGTTTTGTTTTTGTGATATCTGCTCTCTACTTCAGTTCCAGCAAAAGAGTTACCTGCTTCTCTGTCATAAATACACTGCACCTCTTTGTAGATCTATAATTGAGTTAGGAAGGTTACCATAGCAACCACTGCGATTAATTAAAGTACTTGGGCATGGTAAGTTTATAGATGCAGAAAACATTTTCATGTATAAATAGTGCAATCTGTTTATGCTCGAAGGATTTGCCCCTTCCCTCTTTTTCTCTTCCAGTCTTAGCTGAGAAATTGGGCTTTTTCTTTCTTTTGGGGACTGATAAATCATCGTGTTATTCCCCATGAACTGTGTAAATAAGTCTTTGCAGCTAATGTCCACTGAAGGCCTGGTGAATGCGAAGTGAGAAGTGTAGGGTTGTACTCTTCATGGGAGGGAGCGTGTTCAGCGCTGGGAGGACGGTGAAATGGGCCACTGTCCGTGCAGATCTTCTCTCCCCCTGTGGTAACGTGGCATGGGCATTCTGCTTATTCTTCCGTCTTATCAGGTCTGCAGTTCCACTCTAACAGAATAAGCCATGAGACAGCCTCGTGTCAGCCTGGTCCCTGCTCTGCCACAAGCTGAAGGTGTTCCTCCTGTTTTTCACTCTGAAAGACAGCCATGGGCTCTGCTGGCCTGAGGAGAAACTTTCCTGTACATGTTACTTGTGCTCTGAGATGTGTATTCCTTTGCACTAGCAGCTGAGAGATTTTTGGAGAACTTGCTTATACCTTCTTTCTTTGAAGTAGTTGGAACCAGTCAACATGAAAGACAAGATGGATAGTAAACAAGATATAGCAAGAAATTGGTCGATATTTCCGTTACTAAGATGAATTTGTACTATCTGACTGAGATAGAGGAACCCTATGTTGTGAAGGATGGATAATCGAGACCCCCATAGAACATGTTAATACAGTGTTTTAATCAAATCTGCCCGGTCAATGGAACTGCCTTTGTCAACTGTTTGCAAAATCAAAGGAACAAAGGCAGAATTGCTACTGGAAGGTTGAGCTTTGTGGAGTCAGCTTTGAAATTATGTTCAAACGCCATCAACTTCCATTTTCTCTCTCTGCTCCTGGAAGTTTGTTCATCAGAGTCATTATCAAAGCACCGAGCATAAATAAGCTCCTTAGTAAAATGCTTTCAGAATCTAATGTAACAAATTGTTCAGTATCGCATAAACAGATGCTCATTTGCAGACTGAAAGCTTCCCCAAAGAGGATGGGAGGTGGCGGTGGCTGCAAATGGAGGTGGAGGGGTGTTCGGCATGCGAAGCTGCAATCACTGGGTAGTTGGGGTGGCCCCACCCAACTGGCACGTAAAATTGGGCAGGGTGTGCAGTCTCAAAACCAAAACCTACAGCGACAGCCACGTGACAGATACCCCTGTGTGCAGTTGTAGCCAGGGGTAAGCTATCGGCATCCAGCACTTCACGTAAAAGCTCAAACACATATGAACACGTAACGCAGCAGCTATTTCCGTTGCTTTTCTGCTCAGGGATCTATCGTTGTATTGCAAAGAACTGTGTGCAGAACCTAGATGACATAATGATAGAATGATAGCTCTCTCTTAAATACTGGGGCATGTTGTGGTTTTATGGTGTAGTAAAACCCTCTCTAGGCCCGACAAACACATACTGACGAGGGACAGTTTTATCTGTATCTCATTAAAGGGTAAAGTGCCATGTTGGACAAGCATAATAGAGAAAAAATAATCTTGAAGTAGACAGAGGGACTCCAGAAGCAAGAGGAGAATAAAACACAGATGTTAGTTAATGGTAGAAGAATAGCTTCAAGCTGGTCAAATATGTAATGGAGGGATGACTTTGGGGCATGTTTTGTGTTTCTTCAAATTATTTGTCACTTCTTCTTTTATGTTGGAACCTCTAGGTCTGACTTGGATGAATTGTTAAGGCTGCCCCTAATAGTGGCAATTTCTAGTTGTCCTGTCAGGAACTCCTGAATTAAAGCTGCTGCCATATATGTGACGTGTTGTTAGTGTAACCTTTTGCATGCCTGTCTCTGAATTTTCATTTGTTGGAAAAGTGCAGATTTCACTTTCTAAGCGCTTTTCCATTTCTTCTTATTATTTAGTAATTCTCTCATCATGTAGTCAAATGCACTGGGGATTTCTAAATGGTGTGTAAAATGAACATCTGTCCATTGGCAGGATTGGCACATCTGGATCCATTAACTTTTCATCATTTCCAGTGTTGGAGGTCAGATGTTCACAATGTGGTAATGTACAAGAGTTTCCACTGGTGGATTCAATGTCTCTGAAGCAGATAATTCTACTTCCAAAATATTTTAAAAACCCTGAACAAACAAACTGTAAGAGCTTGCTATAAAGGTTTATTTTTCTAATTATCTTGAATTTTTAAAATCAAGAATCGTGCAGAACTTATCGAAGTAGTGACCCATTATGATTTATAATAGTTTTGGCAACTGGATTCTTTTTAATTATTCTCTCTGCTGTTTCATGGATGGGTATACTGAGGTTTGCTGTACCAGTCTTCTCTGCTCGTGTATTTCCCCTCCTTTCTCGTTTAAGCAGGAGGAATAATCACTTGCTTGTTAGCATTAAGACTAGTTTGGAAGTAGAAAAGAAAGGTATAGGTTAAGTATATTAAATAGGCAAAGCTATTAGCCTGTGACATTAACCTGTTCTTTCTCTTTTTGTCACCTGTGCTGAACAGTTGTCACCTTTATTTGGTAGGTGCCCTGATACCAGAAATACAGGGGCTTGTGGAATGCTCTCAGGGTAGAATTATGCTCATGTAGTAACGAATGATCAGTAAACCTTGTAGTTACACCTCACTTTCTGTGCTTGGTTTAAGGAGCCTCCGGTATCCCAGGAATTAGCACTCATCACAGCAGTCTTTATCATTCCCTGCCATGGCCCTGCTGCTGTATCATGGAGTTGTTAAAGGGTGGGGTGGTCTCTCCTGGTGCACATATGCAAAGAAAATGTCACACAAAGGTCACCCAGCATCAGAGTGCTTAGCTAAAACGTATGTGGAATTTCAATGGAATACCTTGTTTGGGAAGAAAGAAAAAAAGTTCATGTTAATTTTCTTGGCATTTGCTGCATGTTCAGGAGCATTGCCTCAGGCTGGCCTCAGTGTCTGGACTGTGAATGGGAAGTTGAACATGTTCCTAGGGTGTTTATTCATTTCACCTAGAAGAAAATACAAGGACAGGGAAGGAACGAAGATAGAAGGGACCCATCCAACTCTCTGTAGGCCAGCGGACAAAATTTTTACCTGAATTTAATGGCAGGGGACAGGGTGTGATCTCTGAAATGCAGGGGAGGTCCTGTATGTGTTTACTGCCAGGTGCCACCTCCTCTAGCCTTTTAGTTCGCCCAGTCAACTGTGAATTTTCTGGTCTGATTTTCTGTTCCTGATTTAAGGCCGAAAGGATTGATCTAGGACTGATGGGGGGCAGGCTTTCGGTTTGGGC
>NW_010107728.1:68068-113798 GCF_000699245.1 Pterocles gutturalis | reverse complement strand
GGAATGCCTGACCTGGCATCTAAAGCCACGTCTTACTTAGTTTCGTACGTTAGGTACAGGTGACGCACTCTATTACTTTGGCTCATACTTGTGAAAACGCAAAGTGATGTTTCCAGCTCTGTTACGTGTAGTTGCTTTGGGTAACAGCAGCGTGTGATTATCTCAATGTCCACTGTCAGTCCAATTCTGTATTGAAACCAGAGCAAAAATCCTTTGCCATTTAGAGGCAGTTTTTCTGGGGGAGGAATTTTACCATATATTGCTAAGAGTCTAGAGGTTGAAACAGGGATTTGGTCCCCTACAGCTGTTAATCTAGCACTTGACATTTAATGACAAGCTTGGTTCTGTGTCAGAGAAATTAATTGATTACGTCTTCTGGCAACTTCTCGCTCTGCTCTGCTCCGTTTCCCCTTTATCCCAACCTCTCTGCCAGATGTCAGCCTAATGCAGCAATAACAGTCCCTGCTGGTGAGACTTGAAGTGACAAATGTTTCCCAGAGCAGAAATGGTGCTTTCCTGTACTTGTGTGTAAGCAGGAGCACTGTTTCTTGTTCTAGGTCCCAGAGATTTTCTTTGTTCTGTGGCATTTTGGAATAGTCAGAATTAGCTCTCCTGCCTTCTGCCCCATGTCTCACTCCAACTTTTTGTTGCAAGTCTGACATAACGGTTATTCTTAGGGTATTTTTTAGTAGCTGTAAGGGGCAGAATTTAGGAAATGAGAGAGCAAGTGCGCAGGCATTAAGCTTTTGATCTCTGCAAAGGCATGAAAGCACCAGCCGTTTGGAAAAATGAGGAGGCTGTGCATTGCTGACTGTATTCAGGTTGCAGCTTGTGAACAGCAGGAGGAAGTTTGCTTACCACAAATGTTCAGTTCACACCAGACTTGTGTTATTTCTGCTGGGAAATCTAAGAGGTGAACTGAGCCAGTGTTTCCGCAGTGTAGCAACGTGATGAGACTAAACGGCAGAACACTTGCACTGTTGAATATTTAAATGGGTGTCAACTACGTGTTACTTTGGGAAAAGGAAAAAAAAATCCCTCAACATGTTTTATGTTGCTTTTCCTCATGACTATGAAACAAGCTAATCAGTGGGCAACATACGGAACCCAGAGCAGAAAGATGAATTGTTCAGGGGCTCTTTGGAGGATTATTTTGCCTGTTACTCTCTAGCTAAGGTCTTGCCCAATTGCTGAAGTATATAACCTGTTATAAGTGCTTGGTGGCTTGTGGTAAATTAATTTGTGGGACATGAGTCTTGATGCATTTTTCTTTGAACAGCTCTGTCCATTTCATTGATAGTCACTGCAACATGCTGTCACGAGTTTATTGCCTTTTCTTTAACTTGACCTGAGTCCATCTCCCCCAGGATCAGGAGTTTAGTACATGCCACTTAAGTTACTCCAGATTTCTCTGCCATTCCCAGTTCTTCGCTGTCCTTTCTGGGTTCTCTCGATACGTAACCTTCTCAATGACGGATGAGAACTGTATTGTGGTGTTCTTGTTCTCTCCCATTTGAGATGTAGCCTAGGGACTTGAGCTGAAAGGCATGTCTCTTCAGTAAAGCCACTTTCTGATTTGGTAGGAGTGGCAGTGGTTTTAATAACCACTGAATGAATTTGTTAAAATAAAAGAATAAATCAACTTTACACATTTGAGATTACAAAGGAAAATACAGCAAACTTCAAGACTACCACATCTGCTCAACAGTTGCTAGTTGTCTTCATAGGTGGCTTGAGGGAATCCTGTTTGATTTGTCGTGGCATCCACAGGATGCCTGACAGTGCCAAAGGTGCTTGCAAATGCAGACCCACGGAGTGCGTGGATGCGCTCAAGTGTCCTTGCAGGGAGAAGAGGATTCAAGTTTAAACAATAATCTGCAGGCACCTTAAAGACAACAGCAGAAATAAGCAGATGCAATTTGTTACTCTTGTGCTGCTGACAAGATAACGGCGGAATGCTGTGGGCAAAGACGGCGGTGAGCTCGCTCCTGCCAGCTGTTCTGTGTCTGGAGGGGATGTGTTGATTCACGGAGTTGACTCGGCTTACGCCATCCTGCGGTATATGGGATTCTTTCCTCAGGTCCAGGCACTTAATGACTACATTGGGGGTTATGTTCTTGGTGTTGTGCTCATTCAGTAGCACTTTCCTATGCAGGGAAATGAGTGAATCTTCACCCGCAGCAATGCCCTGGGTTTGATCCATGTGTTCAGCCACCATGCAGTTTAGAAGCTAAGAGAACAGAAGAGCTGTGAGCAGCAGTGGCATCTGGAGGATGCTGGCAGGAGAATAGGAGATGCTGGAACATCAGAACAGTGACAAATTAGGATTGAAAGAACATTTTTAACTCATGGACAGTTGACATTTGTACAAGAATGGACAGGGCTTGATGTCTCAGGTTTTAGGTGCTGGGTCGGTAACAGAATAATGCATGTAGTATATTCACCTAGATATCAAGATCACCCAACCAGAAGAAAGGAAATAATCTGTAACCTCTGCTGTCTCCTTCACTGTTCTTTACATTAGTACTCTCTTCCTGTCTTCCCTCTCTGATCTGTCTACTGCTAGTCCTAGTAGCTCAGCATGAGTGTGATATTCCTTCTTGAAATTGCTCCAAGTCAGAGAAAAAAGATCTCCTTGTATATAGATAACCATTGTGAGTATTATTTCCTTAGCTAAACTTTGCTTTCCTAGATACGAAATCCTGTATTATTTGCTACTTGTAGTCTTACTGTGGTGAGGTGGCCTGTTTTCTACATCTCTGCTGCTTTTCTCACCTTCTCCAAAAGGAGGTAGGCTACTATGCAGTTTAGAAGAATTATTTTATATGTGGCTGGGGGGGAAGCATACAGGTAGGCATCTGATATTTTTCAGGATTGTAATGTTGACTGTAGATTGAAAGACTTTTCTTTGTGTGTAGTGTACTATTAAATAATATGCATGCTAATTATAGTAAATATGATGGTGCGAACACACTGACATTGTTAAAGTTAATGACCCAAGTCATTACCATTTAACATACCTTTGGAAGTTCATTCAGTTGAATTAATTGCAATACTGGAAAACGCTGAGTGGATTGGTTCCAGAGGTCTTGCAGCAGAGTTTTAACTGGGACTGAAATGATGACCCAGCACCTGCTGAGAACCTGGGAAGTTGCCAGGGGGTTATCTGGCTTTTTTCTGTATTTTTTATAGTTTGCAACTACACTATGTAATTAAGAGGCACTTCTAAAAATGGCAAGAAGTAAGATACTGTGCATTTTTTTGCCATAAATTTAGTGGGGTTTTGTTTTGTGTATTTTTTTCTTTTTTCTAGAGAAGCATATGTACTTCCCCCCCGAATTGTGTGCTTTTAAATTTGTTTTTGCAAAGGGATAGGACGCAGGAAAAGGGGGTTCTGTTGCTAGTTATAACAGGATATTCCTGTGTGATGTTTGTCAAATCCTTTTAATATCTTCCTCTTTGAGATCACTGTCTGTAAAGACACATGTAGTAACTAGCTGTCTGAACTATTTAAATGACCATTGATATGACCTACTCTGAGCAACTCTGAATGCTTTTATCATTTAAAGTATTTACCTTGGAAGCTCACCTGTGATGCTCCTGTTTTGCAGAGCTAATGAAAGGCCATGTACCTTGCTTAAGATTTAATATAACAACCAGGAGACAAGAGGGAGCAAGGACATGAAAACAGATTATCCAGGTCTCAAATTAGCACTTTAACTGTTGGATCATTCATCTGGTGGCCCTCCTTTCCAGGCTAGCAAAGTTCAATTAACTAATATTTGTGATGTGCTTATGATAGGGTGTACTAGAAGTTCAGGGATGGGAAGTGTATTTAATATGTCAGCAGAGAGTGAACTATGTGCAGCCCTGTGCTAATAAACTGTGCCCAGAATTCACAAGAAGCCCCCATAGTAATTTAATTAATGTGTTCTGTGGGTAGTGCACCAAAGAGACAGAGGGTACTTTAGGTCTTTCTTAGTCTAAGAAGAAAATGGTGAGAAAAGGCCCTAGTGCAATTAACAGTGCTAACATGTTATAAGCCTCTATTTTTTTCTCTTTTTTTCTTTTTTTTTTTTTTTTGATGCTTGTCCTAAATTGCCTATATGGATGGTCATAGATATGTGCCAGTAGATCAGAAATATACCCAAAAGAAAACATACAAGTGAGTATGTTGCTGAGGCTTGTCCTTGAGGTCTGTGCATATTCTTGGGATTATAGCAGAGGTTTTCTTGGAAAAGGAAAACATCCTGGAGAAATAGAGCCAGGATGTTATCAAGATGTTATTAATGTGAAGAAAAGAGGCAGACCTTTGCTGTCAGAGTGCTTTTGATCAGCTAAATGGATTGTTCTTTATGTAGCATAACCGGTATGCACAGTGCGATTTGGGAAACAGGACTCTGGGTCTGAGATGCCTACAGACCTGAGAGCCTTTCTTTTTACTTCCTTTTCCTTTTTTTTTTTAATTTTTTCTCTGCAGTAAATTTACCTCTGGAAATAATTTCACCCAGGCTCCCTTGGTCAAGTTGTAGTTACTTAAAATGCTGAAATACATGAGGCACCAGATACAGCTGTTAAAAGTCAGATCTTAAAGAGAACCTACCTGCACAGTGTCTGATCTTGTGCCTCTGGCTGAGTCAAAGGCAGCGTCTAGCGGTGTGCTCGGCTGAGGAATCTGGACAACACAGCAGGCAGCAGCTGAGGACTCGGCCAAATCTCTTGGGTGCCCAAACATCTAACTGGTTGCTGTTCAATTTTCCAAACCAAATTTTGACAAGAGGCCTCCAAAACACTCAACCTGCATGATTTAATTTAAAGTCCATTAAAGACCTCAGTTTAGTTCTGAATGTGAAAATTAACATATTTAAACTCTGTTGATGGCCTTTAATTTCCACCGTGATGTATCACTTTAAGCCAGCAGTGCATCTCTTTTCCTCGGGGACCCTGTGTTTCAGGAGCCTGTAATATTAACAATTAATGCTCAGATTTCTAGGATGGGTTTGCTCTAATTTTAATAAAAGGCCTCGAAGGAAGGGTCAGTGAACTGTAAGAAATCAATCTTTCATAAGCAGTCTTTGGTTCTCATTGAAATATTTATGAATGATAAAGCTGTCTTGACAAGGCAAAGTTCAGCACAGAGGCCACTTGTGACAACATGACAAGGTTTCATAACAGACAATGTGTATAATTAAAGCAAGAACGCAGAATGAAAGCAGGAGGAGATGTGACTGTTTCATTGCGTAAGTCTTCAAGGAGCAGTAATCTGATGTGACTGTGTATTGCAAGAGGCTGTTCTCGAGTGAAGTCTAATAAAGGCTTCCCAGAGAACAACTATGAGCAAGTGAATAAAAATGATTCATTTAAACTTTTTGCTTTTATTTCTTAGCTTGATGGATGAGCAGAAAAGTTCAGAAGTAATAAATGCATTTAACCTAATGTAAGCTTTGCATGGAAGGAGGGAGGTATAGTTATTCTGTTATGTATCTATGACACAAGGTCTTGGCTTGTTAAACTCTTGTGATGTAGGAAAATGTTCCCTGTCTTAGAAGAAAGCTGCTCAAGTCATTCACATGTTCTATAGCTGAACTGGGGTTAGAAATAATGTATTTTGAGTCGCAGTTCCTCTGAATGTTCTTCATGTGGCTCTTGCGGATTTGTCCAGCTGTGTAAATGTGCATAATGGGATAGGCCAACAATTCCTCCCGTTCCAGCCCACAGTCACTTAGGCTGTGGAGCGTGACATTAAATTTATTTTGTCTCCTAAAAAGAAAGAAAAATATGGTTAATAGCTTTTAAATCTCCTCTCAATTTAAAAATGTTTTTTCACCTCCTGAGTTCCACAGGCTAAACAAACTGTATAAGGTTTTCAGCTTAAACATTGGAAAATGTTTGCAAGGCACATAAATACCTAAAAGTCAACTACACTTAACTACTTACTGGGAAAACCAGTGTGATTCTGTGGTATGATTGCTGTACTTTGAGCAGTACATTTTTAAAGTGTATTGCTCCTGACTTGTGTGTTCATCTTTCTTGTAACATGATTGATTTCAGTCATTGGGTCAGAAATGCCCTTCCGAATTGTCACTGCTCGAGGGCACCGCTCAGGGAAAATACAGACACAAATCATCCTCCAAAATAAAAAGGTCAACTAGTATTGGATTAGTTCATTTACAGAACTCTGTGGAATTAGCAATGTACTCTTAAATTGCTTCTTGATGAGGACTTTTGCCTCATTAATCCTAAACAGCCTATGAACACTGTTAAAGTCCAAGAGAATGATGAGTGAGCCTTCCGAGACCCTGCACACGTACTGTCCTACAGAAGGCAGCTGGCTACTTCGTAATGCTGGAGCACACGCCAACAGCAGAGCGTCTGTAAAGCAGTGAGCCCTTTGCTGGCTGTAATGGGAACGTGTCCCCTACTTTTGCCGTAATAAAGACTCAGAGGCTCACGTTGGTAAGTTGCCTCCAAATATCCACAGCCTGGATGTTTGCTAGAGGACTCCAGACCGTTGTAGAAGAAGCGGGGTGTGTTAGTGCAGACGTAGCCGTGCACAACTTTGGGACGAGTCTGACCAATGCAAGATCAGGTAGATGTGCCCACAGATTTCTTCCAAAGGAAAATGAATAGGATGCCATATACCTTCTCCCAGTGAATCCCTCCTCCTGTCACTCATGCTGTAATTCCTCATCTCGTTTTCTCATGGCTTCTTGCATTTGCTCCAGTGGATGGATCTTTCACTATATCACGGTTTTCTGACATTCACTATGAGTGGTTTTAATCTTCCTTTTGTTTCTCATTTTCCTTTCTTTCATGGCTTTAAAAAAGAAAAGAGAAAACCTGTTTCAGTTTTGCTCTTATTTATCAGAAGTCTGTCCTTGCTGATGTCTGTGTTCTGTTTCATTCAAGCTCTCTTGCTGGACAAAGGACTGTAGGTAAACCTATAAATTTTGCAAGTGTTGGCCAGTTTAGAATTGCTCCCAGCTTAATACTTCAGTGTTCTCCATGTTGTTTATTAATACATTCTTCCTTTCCACCCCTTACCTTCCTCATCGCTTACGAAGAAGAGAGATCTGTCTCGGGTGTCTGGATATCACCACTTCAGCCAGACGTTGCACCCGGCTTTGCGCATAGAAACAGCAAATTAACTGTGTGGTGTTATTACTCTAATCTTTGTCTTTCCTCACCCGTCCTCGTAGATGCTGTTTGTGCCTCTGACCTAGAGCTGCATGTGCAAATGAGACTGTAAATTCTTCAGGTCTGAGAGCAGGGGGTTTTTTAAAACGGCTCTATGAAATACCTCAGAAAAATTTCTCATGCTGTTATGAATAATAATGAGGATAATGAGGCAATTTCCCTTGTAAGTGATTTAAAAAAAAATCCTGAAAGTATTGGGAAGGACGGAGGACATTATTAGCTTCCTCTTGCAACTTACCCACAGTCAGCGGGAGCGTTAACTTGGCTTGTCAAGTAGTCAAGGAAGGGCACTGTCTTCCTCCATGTGTTTCCCACCTCCCCCATTTCCATGGCATCAGCACAGCCGAGTGGATTGCTCCTCTGCGTCTGCACAGGTAACACACCCTCCCTTTTTTTATTAATGTCAAAAGACATTTTCAGCCCTGCAGGGGACAGACAGCATTACCGGCTGGTCTCATGTTGAGTTATTAATTTAACCAAAAATTTCAATTTCAGATAGCCTGAGGTTAGTCTCCTGCATTGGCAGCCCCTCATCATTCCATAGTGTCCCTGGTAATCACCTTTGCCTGCCTCATTACCTTTTTGCATGCATAATAGCGCCGTGTACTGTGGGATTAAAAGAAGCGTGGATGAAAGTGGTGCATGGTTGTCTAGGATATTTTATAGTGGTTTATTCACCTGTTTAGAAAAATGACAGTCTGTTCAGTGTGCAACTTATTCTTCAAGGAGTATCAGAGGGAAAACGCGCTTTTTGAAGACCAACATCCACTTTTTGTACACATCTGTAATCTCGGTAAACTGTGTTGCAGGGTTTTAAGGAGGCTGCTATTAGCGAAGAGCCTTCTCCAAGTGTGTTAGATGGCAGGGAGCATTAAAAAAAAAAAGTAATTAATGAAGGACAAAATGCAACAAAAAAAATCACAGCACCTTTTCATAAGTCAGATTTTCATTGAATTTGTATGCAGCAAAACTGTTAAGTTCTGTTTTCCCCATAAACGTTCAGAACAGGGGTTTCACCACTCTTCCTACAGCCCCATGTTGTGATGGTAGAGGTGCTCCCAGCCCTGCTGCCTTCACCGGTTTGCTGGAAAGTGTTGAATAATCAAATGGGTCATTTCTGCTCAATTACTGTAATTTATTGTCCCACTGAATCCAGATTTTCTGAATGTTAATGAAAAAAATACCTATCATGCCAGCTCATGCCATTCTGTTTTATGACCTTATTAAATCTTGCACTTTCTTATCACGCAGTGACAATTACTGGAGCATAGGACAGAGCTGCTCCTCTGCATCAGCCGTGGCATGTACACTTTCTCCTGTCACCAGTACAGGCTGAATGATTTAGACCAAATGAGCAGTCCTGAGAGATATTTTTACATTCTTGACAGGATTATATAACAAGAGAAAGGCCATTAACAAATGCAAAGGAATAAGCAGAAGGGAGAAGGCAGGTGAAGAATGGGGAAGTAAATCTTTAAATCTGTCACTTCATAATAAAATAAGCTTCATGATAAGATTTAATGAGCTGGTTATCCCACTAAAGAGGGAGGAAAATACTGTCATCCTGCATATCCCAGAGATTTTTGGCACAAGAAATACCTGCTTACCAAGGCAAGACCGGAGGGCTGGTGCGTGTCTGCGTACACAGATACACCCAGTGTAGTCTCTCCCCTTATTAGCTGATGTTTCTGCCTCTAGAGCCAACCCAGTACAGAAACGGCTGTTTCTGCTGGCTGAACGAAACTTGCACTCTCTCTGCAGTGGTACAGCGAGACTAAAAGATCTCAGTAAATGACAATGTTTTATTTTTATATACTCCCAGAAAGACAGTATTACTTTTCTCCATCCTGAGGATTTCTGAGCTCTTGCATTGCTTTCACTAGTTGCTCTTCAGCTACCCTTCTCATTAATTCTGTGCAAAAATTATCCCTGTAGCAGGCACGATTAAGAACTAAGAGCCCTCATTCACAGCGAAGTGTGCTTTACTACCAGATGATTCAAAACAAAACACTTTTAATATTTCTGATATAAGGAACTGAACTTTTTAAGGGGCCTCCTTTAAAGCTTATTTTGAACTCTGGATTCATCAGAATGTATTTTTTAAGAGCTAATGATTTATTCATATGTAAAACAGCCATGCTAATAATGTGTTTTGCCTATTATACATAATTCACTGGCAGTTGTCATGTGGTCCTGTCTCATAAATGCAATCACAAGACACTGCCTCAGCCGTATTGTTTTTTTCAGCCTCCTTAGCCCCGTAAGAAGAACAGCGCAGTTCTTACAGTGTGCCTGGCATAGCAGTGGTGGTAAATAACAACTTAGTAATTGTGTTACAGTCACAGATCCAACCTCTGAGGTACTCGTCAGTGGATAAGAAAGATTGTCAGTGCTCTGAAGAGTTAAAATACTAAGAGATCCTTTTTTTTTTTTGGTCCTTTGGAGGGTAGAGTTGGAAATATTGCTGTCTTCCATTTAGAGACAGAAGTCTGAGAACCCCAAAATGAAATAACTGTCATCACACGCAAAATGTAGTGCAGAATTACACCCCGCTGGCCTGAGATCCAGCTGAGCGTGTTGGTGGTGTTTTTCTCTTACTCTCTTTTCCAGTAGGTGTTACTACCTTAAGCCAGTCCATTCTGCTTTTCCAGGCTCGCAGTATAGTACAGAATTAAACACTCCACAGTCTGGCACTCTGCAGCCACCAGTCAGGTACCGTATCCAGTAAAGGCTTCTTTCAGCAATTCTGCTCTAAAGAAAGCAGCAGAGAACGCAGCAGTTCAAAGCGCTCGAGATGCACCATCTGCTCGGCCCTCGAGGTCCCTCCTCTCTGATCTGTGCGCTGCTGCGCGCTGTGCTGGGAGGCGGGCTGCAGACCGTCGAGAAGGAGCGCTGTTTTCTTTATACTATCAATCACGTGTCGTGAAATCAAGGATAGAAGTCAAACAACTAATTGTAGCAGAGTTCATGCTTCACCGTGTAGTGCTGTTTCCTCTGAGAGGACTGAGTGTCTTGATCAAACACCAGCCAATATGCTGAGGGTTGTCAGCCTGGCTTTGGTGTCAGAGTAGGAGTTGCAGTGGTGGGGCTGCATCTTTTGTAAAGCCTGTCTGATTGTCTGACGCTTGGGAGAGATTCTCCCACACTGGAAAAACAAAATGAAGTTACTTCAGGGCAGATAGTTTCCATGGCACGTTAAGTGTGAAGCTGATGGTTCCAATCCAGGGGTTACAAAGCCAGCAGATGTTTTCCTTCGAGGTGAAGCACGGTGCCAGGACAGGTCTCCTGGCTTTCTGGGAGGGCAGCGCTTCCACGTGTGTTATGCAAGTTTTAATTAAAAAGGTTAAGAGTCTATAGTAATATTTTATTCCCTTCCTGTTGAGGGAAGAAACAGCATTACCGATGCTCCAGCCATGGGAAATGCTGTGTCAAATTGCTGGGTAATTGCAATGTCAAGCTTTGGTAATCTCTGCAAAATGTAGCAACACATCAGTGATGGGGCTTGCTTAGGGTTGGTTGGGGTTTTTGTAGGACTTCAGGCATTGACCATTAGTTAAGGTTTGAATCTACTGGTGGAGGCTGTTATTTAGTAAATAAAGCTGATGGGGATGGGGGGAACAAACAAACAAAAGCAAAATAAGAGAAAATAACCCTGAAGCTGTGGTAAATATTAGAATACTAACTACATAAAATCAAACCAATATCTCACAAGAGAAAAAAAAAATGCAAAAAAGCACAAATCTCCCTAGCAAAGGACAGATTGGGATTTATTCAGTTTAGTTTAAATTAGTCTGTGGTGTTTGTAACCAGGAGTAGTTCTCTCCAGTGTTGCCTCCTGTCACAACAGAAGGGTTTGAGGATTTGAGTAAGCAACCAAATGGCCTTAAAACAAAACAAAAAATAATCCCAGGCAGGGAGAGAATCCGTTTCTCCCCTTATATTTTCTGTATCTACTAACCAAAGCCATCCCTCCTGACCCATCTTCTGCATGAGCTCCACCGGCAGCTGCTGGGAACACCCCGTCGCTGAATCTTCTGGTCTGTAGGACAGGGCCCTGGGGAAATGTGATGTCACTGAACAGGTCTGTGACCTCTTCAGGTGACCAGCCATGCCTCTGGCTGTGAAGGCAGCTTATTGCTTCATTACTCCTCACTGATTCTGTAATTATTGCTTTAAAATTCTGTGAAGACAGAACAGGACTGGAAATTCGACAATGGGATGCGTCGTGTGCTGAGGCACGTTAGCGCTCTTTAGATGAGCTATCCTACGTTACATGACCATCTGCTGATTTTACCAGATACTTGCTTCACAAAAAGCCTTCAGTGTGTAGGAGGATGTTAAAAGTGACAGGAAATGATGTGATTGATTTTGCAATTACAGTAAACTTCATAATGCTACAGTAACTCGGTTGCAGGTGAATTTTGGGGACGGCACAGCTGCTTTCTCTTTGGGCTTTTAAGGTCTCGTTTAAGTGGTGTCAATTTGTTTGATGGTTGTGCAAGTACAATTATTGCTGGTATATTTAGGCTTGAAGCAGTCAGAAGTCTTTTGAAGTGATACTTTGTTAAATGCAATCCTTCAGAATTGTTTGAAAACGGAATCCATTTTACATAATAATTTCTGATATGCTTAACAAGAGGTGAGCTTTGGCTCCCTTTGTGCTGAAAACTTTACCTTAGCGTTTTCCGTTTCCAGAATGGCTCCCTGTCCTGGGTCAGTAGCAGGAACACGGGCGGTAGGCAGGTAAAACAGCACTGGCTCCGCGCTTTGTGGCTGGGGCTTTTCTTAGGAAAGGAAAGCAGTGGAAGGAGGAGGGGGGTTAAGCAATAGTTCTTCAGGGAGCGTGACAGCCTCCATGAGGACAGGAGACCATCATTCTGTTTCGATGTGATCTGAGAGCAGCCTCCACTTGCAGTGGCTGTTCATTAAACCACAATGCAGTGAACGCCTTACAGTAACATATGCTATTTCTCTGCAAAAATAATTAATCATGAATAATTTTACAATGAATGTCAAAGGCAGTTACCATGATAGTCCTATTTGTTAGGAAGGGTGGCCATTACATTATAAGGTGGATGGTATCTGGGATGATAACAAAGGCATGGAATAAAATGTTTGAAGGGTATCTTGATTTCTAACAGCTTGTCCTAGCATCCCCTGCTATGTATGTATTAATAACACGTGTTACAACATCTCACTTAAGGTGAGTGCCATTTCCAGAGTCTCATTTTGTCAGACTGACATATTTGGAGTTGATACTTAATTGTACGTGTTAATGTGGCGCAGTGGGAACTGGAGAGTAGATCAAATCCGTCGGGAAAAGGGCTGTGTCCTGTGTCTAGCAGAAAGCTGAAGGCTTTCTCTCACCTTTCGGTCTTTGTTTGTGTAACGCTACCATCTGGTTAGGATGGCTGTGGTAAGGATTTTAAGGGGGTATGTATCACTCTTCCTGAGACAGCGAAATACGGTCGACAGTACCAAAAACCAAACCCCGAACCTGCAGAGTTGCACTGGGTTAATCCAAGGGCCCCTGAACAGGCTGCCCAGAGCAGCTGTGGATGCCCCATCCCTGGAGGGGTTCAAGGCCAGGCTGGATGAGGCTTTGGGCAACCTGGGCTAGTGGGAGGTGTCCCTGCCCATAGCAGGGGGTGGCACTGGGTGGGCTTTAAGGACCCTTCCCACCCAAACCAGCCTGGGATTCCCCGTGTCTTCTCCCCACAGTGCTGACAGCAGGTATCTGCACACACGGAAAAGCGAAGCGAGATGATCCTTATGTTCACTTGCAACCTTCCCGCTATCGCTGATAGCTCCTTAGTAATCAGAGGCGTTTGATTGCAGGGCGGAGTGCTCTGTCTGCTGAGAGGATAGTGCTGCTCTTTTAAGTGGGATCTAAGGTTATGAGCTCATCTGTACGGGAGGATTAATCAGGACAATGAGTTCTTATCTGGTGCGTCTCAGTAAAGCGTGCGTCTCATCAAAAGATTACATTTACACAGGAAATGGCATTGAACTCATAGTTTTGTTTCCAGTGATCCAGGATTCAAGGTGCAACCACATGTTGAAGGTAGCGATGTAGCTATCGGTATTTCAGAGGGAATTGTCGGTGTGTATACATACACAGAGGGGGTTTGCATCTTGCAAAAAGCAGAAAAAAAAATGTTGCTTTTGTGGGGCAAAAGACAAAGATGTCCTAGTCCTGGGGTAGGGTTTGTACACATGTTCAGACAAATAAATGAGACATTTTAGTGAAATACCTTCAATACCATCTTAGGTAGAATGTAATTGGCATCCTTTGGGTTGTAGTTCAGACTGGTATGACAGCAGGATGAGACTCTTGAATTGTCAATGTTGTCAGTAAAGGGTAAACTGTTCTGGTCCTAGTCCTGTAGATTTTGCAGGTTTTCTGGAAAAAGGTGTCCAGTACACATTTTTCCAGCATAAACTGCCATACAAGGCTCGCTATAAAACCAGTGAAGCATCCCAAAGCACTCCTATCAGAACATTTGTTTTATCACAAAAATTAATGTGCCATTGATACAGTAATCTACGATGTCAGTAAAAGACTCTTTATTCATAAATAACTGATATGCAGTAATTTACTTCTGTACATTTATCTCCAAAAGGCTATAGCCATACAATTTTTGCAAACTCTACATAAAACATCCAAACTGTCCATTATTACTTTTCCAGTACAATATAACACAGCTGTTTGGCATTACCAAATATATATATGTATATATATTTATATATGTACATGTGCTGAAAAAAGAAGCCAGTGCAGCCTTTTCCAAGGAGTCTTTCCCAAGTATTTTACTGTACAACATTCAGAATTTACATTGATAGAACAAGGCACAGAAAGTGTGGTATGAAGCCAAGGCCATGCTTTTTATGTAACCTTCTGTCTCTCTTTTCTACTCCTTCAGCTTCATACTAAAGAAAGCATTCAAACCTCTGCTCTTTTTTCAGTTCTAAACACACTGAAACTGTGGGGAGAAGCGGGGGGAGGGAAGAATGCTCAGTCAAATGAGCAAGAACCAACCTTTTCAGAACCAATACATTGCCAAAAGAAAGGAGCAGAAGAGAAAATAGGTCTCTCTAGAGCCATACTTGTGTTTTTTCTCTTTTAAAAAAAATTATTATTTATTTTTTATTTGATCACATTGAAGTTCCCCCTCACCTTTCCACCAAAAGGCTGGTCAAAAGTTTTGGATGTTGAGAATGCAATGGCAATTTTTCAGTTCGCTCTACTCATGCATAAACCGTGTTAAATCTCACCAGCCCGACCAGCATCGCATTTTACTTCATCCAGATTAACAAAAGGTGTACACTACATGTTTTTGTACCCATGTATCCACTGAGATCAGCAGAGACACAGTGGGCCCGAGTTTGACTAAGGTGGGAGGAGGCAGCCACATCTCCCAAGTCACAAATTATAGGATGTCAGTATCGTTCTGAAATATACACCAGAAATGTGTGTGTGTGTGTGTGTGTACTGCTTACTGATGGCATCAGTACTGAGGTTCAGTAGTGGGCATGGTATCTGGGGGTTGGATTGAAAGGGGAAAGAATGCAAAAGTCTTACAGCTTCATGTGAAAATATTCCTCCCTCCCCCTCCGACTTCAGTGCTCAAATCAGGGAAAGCTGAAGGAACTGCTTTAAAAGATAAAACCATAAGGTTAATATTCCAAATTTCAGTATGGGAAATACCAGATCTTAAATTTTTTAAACTGCAAAACAAAGCTTCAGTCAGTTTTAAGTGAGGATTTGTTTGGAAACATCATTGTTCTCTGCAGCAGACACACTTGCTGTTAGGTCCGTGTCTTCCCCCTCCTGCTGCATCAGAAAAACCTGGAACCAGGCTTGGTGCAGAACACCCTGAACTTCATTTTGTGCTACACATTTCCTTTTGGGATTAGACAATAAGATTTATATACAGAGACCAGATAACACAGGGGTTTGACATCTTCTGAAATCTGCAGAAGTACATTCTCAACCAAGGTTATCACACCAGGGGCAGACAAACTAAGCAGCTGCTGACAAAACCACGGCTCTACAGTAGGTGAGTGTCTAATCTCATCGGTACGGTACGCTACGTTACAGAGCAGGGACGGGGCCGCTAGTCTCCCTGTCCCTTAGCTAAGTTTTCACAAGTGACCCCAGCTCTAGTTACCCTGTGACAGCAAGGCAAGGAGGCTACCCACTGAATCCCAGCTCGCCGGGATTCCCTTGTAAAGCACAAACCAGTTACTCAGTACAACTGAACAGCTTATTTAAAAGCAGCTTTTGCAATAGCTCGAAAATTACAATACACCCCCACCCACCCAAGCCCCAGACAAGAAACACTAGTAGAATCTGTACTATTCACCTCTAATACAAAAAATATAGTGGCAAATTCCTAGACATTTATTTCATTTTTGGACAGAACAGTGAACATGGATACTGACAGTTTTTCTTTTACTTGCGGCAGTGAGTGGAACATCTGTTCTGTTTTCTGCATTGCAGAATGATTCTCTAAGTGATCTTTTTATCTGAGAGTGATTTATTTATTTTTGTCCATATTGGAAAGGAGATTTTTGCTACCATTTATGCTAGCATTGGCAATGAGAGAAAAGAGCTGGACTGTGCGTTGCTAGAAGACGATTCCTGATCTTTTGCCAGCACGTTGGGTTTCATTTCTTGCTACAGGTATTGTGTGTGATATACCTGGTGTTTTTAGTTACTGTATTTGCTCTGGAATCCTTTAAGTTAAAATTACTTAAAACTTGAGAGTTTTAACTAGACAGTCATTACATACCCGAGAAGGGATGTCTGTGCCATTTTACATGCTGCTGTGAAAAACCCCGCCAGCCTCTTCTGAAGCAGGAATAGGGTCAAGAGAGTAATTTAACCAAAGCAGGTACCACAAACGAACAACCCCTAGACTCTGCAGCAGGTTTAACATGGAAAAGGTTCTCAGTCAATAATGTTAACCATCTCTACTGCTGTGGAAAAAGTGGGAACACTTGCTAGGTGTAATTCAGAAAGGCATTTTTTAGGCAGACATAGGCTGGAAAATATAATTTCAAATATCGAACAGAAGTCTACAACAGTTCCTCACTTGTCTTAGCTTCACTGTGTACATAAGCTGTATTTTTTGTAGTGGCAAATATTCTCTGGAATTGATCAGTTACTGAATGTTTTAAAACTCTCATATAGCACTGTCTGTCACGTGAAAAAAGAATGGACCTTTAGTCTGATGGTAATACCATGCAGTCCTACAACAAGATCCCTCTTTTAGTGATTTATGCTGAATAAGCTTCTCTCGTAACCCGCTGAAAGCAAGCTGTGCCAGAGTCAGAAATACCAACTCAACAAGAATAGTTCCCTGCGCTGTGAGAGAGCTGTCCCGATACCTTTTCATCTCTTAGAAAAAGGCCAATAACATTTTTGTGGGAGTACATCTTGGTTTTATGGGACTTGCACTGGTAAATGAAGTTTGAATTTCAGTCTGCAGAGCAGGGTTCCTTTCCTTGTGGCTTAAAGGTTTTTAATGTAAACCAGTGAGACTGCAAAAGCAGAGCTGTAAACACTGTAAATTAGCTTTACGATGCTGCAGGCTGGCGGAGCTCTGAAGTGCACCATTTTGGTGACAAAGCTGTAAGTCATTTTTAAAATGCAACTATTAGTCTTAAATGACTCACAGCCCAGAAAGATCTGGGAAAGTGCTTAGGAAGAGGAAAATATACTGGAGCAGATTCTTTGACGTAAAATCCAAATGGCTATTGCACCATCTCAGACTCAGGGCAGCTAGATGGAATCTTAAGTGTGTAACATCACATTTCTTGCTTTTACTTTCTAGTAAAAAATTATTTTTCAGAAGTCATAATTTATAAAATAGAGGAAAGGAATACATTTTTAATTTCTGGCCTCTAATCCTGCTTCAGATGCTCCCTTATGTCTGTGTTTTGGATCAAATCATATATATATATGTGTACAGATTTACAAAAAATCTTTTTAACATAGATGTTAGAAATGTGCTTCTGGAATTTTAAGATTGTGAATAATGTTCAACACACCTATTTATACAGCATTTGCATACAAATTCTAAATTATCATTCTGAGAGAATACTGTATTGCAAAGCAGATTTAGAGCAGGTTTGTGGGGGAGCTGGCAAAAGTCAGCTGCTTTCTGCTGTGGAAAATGGGAAGCAAACATTTACCATCTTTTACTGGTACTGTTCAGCTGTTTGTTAATGGTGACAAAATCCATGTTGCTGCCTCACTTATTCGGTAGCAGAAACATTTACCTAAAAACCATTTTAATTTCTCCATCTCTAGAACTGAGACTGTGCATAAAAAATGGGGAGAACTGGCCTAAGCCTCCGTAAGCAGAAGTGCTGAACGTTGTTAACATCACCCCACCTTGTAACAGGAAACAACAGAACGAGAGCATCTGGAAACAGGCATGGCCGTGCCAGGCAGAGCAACTCAGCAACACACGCAGTGGGGGGAAAGGGAACAGAAAACAACTTGTCGCCTATTTTTCCACTCAGAAGTCTAACTTAACTTCTTCTTGCCCAGTTCCTGCCTCCCGCTATCAGTCATGAGCATGGAGAAAAACAAACTGCTCCCGAGTGCCTGTCGCTGGTTTCCCAGACAGCAGCAGCTCACTGAAACTCCACCGCTTCCCTGGGGCTGCCATTCCCTGTTTTTTTAATTTATGACATTTTGTCCAATGAAGAACAGGTTTCCGAGGAGGAGGACTGGAAGTCACTAGAGATATAATTCAAACAGGGATAGAACCATGTGCTGCTGGAAACAGTGACAGCTTGCTGCCAGATAAGCTGGTATTTTTGTCTCAGTCTTAAATATGCTCGCAGCCATTATCATTTCCCATCGCAAACAGGAACTCTCGCGTCGGGCTGCATGAAGACTGAAGTGCAGAAAATGTTTGGGGAAGTCTAAGTAAAGCATTAAGACTATTGCAGCCTGCTGAGTGGGAAAGCAACGAAATCTGCAATTGCAGACCAGGGAGAACAAGCCACCTTTCATCAAAATTGTTCATCACACTTTCCAGAACTGGAATCCTGGGTAAAGAAGTAGTTTCAGATTATTATAGATTTGCACACTGAGTACCTACCCTGTGGCCTGCCATGCTGCTCTCGGCCAAGTACAGAGTAAAAAAAAAAAAACAAACCAGAATGCTTGTTTTCAATTTCTTGCATTTCCATAAAGCTCCTAAAGTCGTGTTTGTGTTCCTGCTGTACACTGATCGTGTTCCTGTCACCAAAACTGACAGCCTAGGGCCAGAGCTAGCAAGCAGCTTGGCTAATTTTAACAATACACGAGTAAAACCAACAGTTCAATGTGGCTCAGTACCAGTTCTGTAAGGACACTCGCTCACAGTGACAGCTTGCTTTTTGGTTCCGTTCAAGTAATCAATTATTTTTCTAGTTAGACTCTGGTTTTGGTGGTAAACGCAGGATGTTTGTAACGAAACCAAGTGTAACACAGCCACTAGGGGTGATCTCACATATCCTGCGAGATCTCCCAGCTGTACCATGGAGTCAGGCCAGCTTTCGGCAGTACCGTGTGGGGTTTGTAGCCTGAAACTAACCCAGCATTAAGCCGTCCTGATTGGTGGCCCCTATCATGAAGTAACAGAAAAATGTGTCAACTTGCTAAAATAGAGCTGGCAATCTCCTGCATCTTATTTGGTTATTCAAATCCACCCCCAAAGAAACATTTTTTGTCTAAGTGAAAGTTCGCAGACCAAGAGCTTTAGAAGAAGTCTCACGGGTGTACACACACTGGTTTCACTGGTCTGGTCTGTCGTTAACTGAATAGGCAGGAAACCTCTGCAGCAAATGTACATTAAGTGAATTTTTAAAATAAATTGTTTGGAATATAACAAGTAGTTATGAGATCTTCTAATTCCTCAAACATCTGACAGGATAAGGCCAGATTTTCAGTTTTCCTGTAGCAGGTACAAAGTGACAACACGATGCTCTCAAATGACATCTTAAAGCCACTCTTCAAGGGTGGTAATTAGAGCTGCAGGACAAAGGGCAGTCACGGCCCCAAGACAAACCTTTAAACTGGGTTTAACCTCGAGTGGCTCTAACTATTCAACATCATATTCACTGGTTTTCACTGGGCATCATATTAGCATCACTGTTTCCTAAATGCATTGTGTCATAATATTTACCTTTGATGGCTCTGTATCTCACTCCTTCCTGCCCCAGGAATGACAGAAGTGTGGTTTTATTTTTGACATTAGAACATGAATTTTAAATGAGAGAGGACAGGGAGAAGCTTGTATTTTCCTTGGGATGATTTTTAACAGGGCTTCTTCTGCTCCTCCAACTGAAAACGGCATTGTGGAAATGAGTGTCTCTTTCCATACACAGTGTGCAGAAACCCTTATTTCCTCCCTGCCAAAGAGATTCTCTAGTGTCATAGTCAAAGCTGGCCATCAGTTCTGGAATGGAAAACGTGGCTAAAGTCCATTCTGTCTGCTGTAGTTGAAGTCAGGCTCTTCAATCTCAGTTTCTGTTATGTCCGAGATTTTGGAGTGTGTCCTTCCTATCTCTTCCAGGGCACAGGCTAGCGAGTCAAGGTCGCCATCATGTTGATGTCGGGCTTCCCAGAGGTCCAGAATGACGGCAGATGGACTGCTTTGTGTAGCAAAATAGGAGAGATTCCTAAAAGGAAGGGAGAAAAAGGTGAAACAAAAAGGATGAGGAACAGCAAGTACTGTAGCTACCACAAGTGTGGAAGTGCCCTCTGTGTGCCCAGCACTACAGATGTGTTCAAAGCACCTTCAGCAAGAGCTACAAGAGCTGAGTGGAGGGAACCCTCCAGGGGACACACACTGGTATGTTTATTCTTCAAATGTCACTTGCTCAGTTCAGCAGAGGTAGAGTGCACAAGGGACTTGGGGATTCTGAGGTACGTAAACGCTGGCCAGCAGTACCATCCTATCTAATTGAGAAAACAAGTCAGTTCTGGAAAGCATCCTTACTAAACTTAGCAAGTGTTTGTCAGGGAGAGGAGTTACGTAGCTTAAACTGATGCTTGTGATTATGTGAAGATATTACATCTTTATTTGTAAATTTACATCTTATTAATATATAGCTTTTAGGACTTTGCAGGGGTGGTATTTGCAAGAAATTGGTAGAACAAAGTGTTTATCTTAGACACATTGCCCTCTAATTCCTTCTACTTATGGGCTTTGGACATAATCATCCAAATAAATATATTAACTTCACATTCACAAGCATAAATGTTATTTCTAACATTTGAATTGCATATAGATACCTATCTATAAATACAGGAAGAAACAGATAAACCAGTAGCACAGAAAAGGAAATTTGGACTTGAATGCTATAGCTTGGTTTAAACCAACTCCAGAATAATGAAATATTTGCTACTGACCATTTTTGGACCTCCTAACTCCTTTAAACCACTGCTTTCACAGTACGCAACAGAGCCAAAATCCCTCCACAGTCTTGTACTTGACCAAGACCTCGCCCTTGTGGGTGCACACAGAAAAGGTCCCGTCCAGAACAAAGGAATTGACCCTAGAAGCAAACATCAGGTAGGACAGGGCAGAGGGGTTTGTTCAGGGGAGAAAGCAGTTGTTTCCAGCAGCTAGTTGGATATAAAAGAACATACGAACAGCGGTTTATCCCTGAGAGTAAGTACGTTAATTACTATGCACACATCTTTAATGCCAGCAAACAAAACCCGCCAGAACAGCAGCAAATTATTTCCGTTGTGTATGTAAAGCTTCACCTTTCAAAACTGCCTCCCATTACCTGTTAATGCTGTTTTTTTGTGCTAACATCTGCCAGTCTTTGCCTTTGGCATTGGGTGTGTCGAACGTTGCACAGATCCGTTGTCTGATGGAGTAGGGGATTTTGAATGCTTTTGGACCCATCTGTGCAGGGAAGTTGCTGTCGTCATGTGCAAAGAAAGTGAAGGTTTCTCGTTCATTCTGCACAGCAGATACAAGCAGAGCAGTTAGTTAATGGCATCAGGGCTTCCGCCTACCTTGGGTCTGGGGTGGCTCTCAGGACACCAGGACTCCTGTCTCACTCCGGTTTAGAAATGTGGAACCAAGACAAGATTTCTTCAGAGCTTCTTCAGAATGAGGATAGCTCTGAGTGCAGACAGCTCTGCATTCTTTTTGCCGGGGTGTTGTGCAGGGATCTACCTGCACGGGGCCTGTCTATGGCACCTGTTAGTGTATCATCTGCTTTTAGAGGAAGAAAGAATCACATTGAGCCTGAGATTCCACCTATAATTTGTAGAATCGACAACAGAAAATTAAATAGCTAAACTCCTAGAACACCAGAAGCACTTACGTATAAAAACATCTGAATTAGGGGCATCTTCCTTCTACAGGTTTCCTGGTTTTGTTTATTTTTGTGTTGCAGATGAAGTCCAATAGAGCAGTGACTGGTAGACAGGATGCCACAAAAGCATACAGGTTTCTAAATCTTTAATTGCTTAAGCCTAAAATGTGGACACATAAATCTCTCATTTGTGATTTTTTTTTTTAAAAACACCTAAATTCTGTAAGTATCTCAGATCATCCATATTAAAAATCTCTTTGGAATCCAGGTCTTTCTGTAGTTCTGTCCCATTCTTTTCCTATTTCATTACACCAGCCTTGTGTAACAGAGTCCCATTTCCATGCAATATTCGTTTCAGTGCAATGCAGCATAAATATTAAGTAACAATGATGCTATAGTCTCTTCACATAACACTTATGACACATCCCAACAGTCATCCATGCAAAGCAGCAGTGGTGCTGCAGATATATCGCATGGCCCGAGTGTTTAAATTAAACATGCAGAACAATAGGAATTTTCGTACCCTGCACATGTGAGATAAGCTACTGCTACCTGGTTAGTCCAGGGAATTGTAAAGCCATGAGCAATTCAAGTATTCGGTTCTTATTTATATATTTATCTTACAGTCAAATTATCCTCCCTCTTCAATCACTTTTTGAGATAGGCATGAGAAAGCCTTCCATACCAGCAAATGCATTTGAAGACAGGATGGTAACATGCTCTGGGGACTTGTGGACAGATAGGTCCCTTTAAAAAAAAACAAGGAGAGAGAGGGGCGGGAAAAAAAAAAGGCAGCAGTAACATTGTGCTGAGATACATACAGAATGACAGGAGTTTTTTTATGAAATACCAATAAAAAACTAGAAAAATGCTTGGCCATATTTTGAGGATGTTTCTGTACAGAATGATGTTTGTGGTTTTCTTCCTTAGTTGCTGCCTTCTCTGCATAGTGTTTTAGCAATGGGCATAGAGCTGTAATCCAGAATTATTAATCTGGATTAATCAACAAAGATGTTCAATAATCTAACACAAGCAGCTGAAGTTTTCATTGCTGCAGGACGCATTGCCAGCTCGCTTGACTACATTTGATTTCTTTCCCCTGTGAGCAAAGCTACAGTCCTTGCAAGAGGTTCTGTGTACACACAAGTGCTCTCAAAACCGAACAGTCAGTGGCCTGGCAGCATGCAGGCAGTCCGTCTGTTCTCATCTCTCAGTGCTCTGCAAACTGCTCAAAAACTTTTTGAAAGAAAACTATTACCTCCACCTCAAATATAAATTATTTTTAGTGCTGTAGAATCTCTGTGCTTTGATTTCTGCTAGAAATGGAATCTGTAAGGCTTCAGGTACTTGTTACGGTTTTGAACAGGGCATAAGAAACTAAGGACAAAACTGGGGAGAGATCAGATCTCACCCTACACAGCAACAAAAAGGAGAACGCCTTACCTCTAGAATGGATGTCTGGATCTGTAGGACTTGCTCCTGCCCCTTGACTTGCCGCACACAGACCTTGCAGGACAGCTGGGTGGTTGCGGGACTGTAGCGCTCCAGAGAAAAGGCGCAGTGCAGCGGCTTCTGGCTGCTGCACCACACGCGCGAGAACGGCACTTCCTGCAGGAGACGCGTAGCCCACGGCAAGGGGGAAGCGGGCGTGAGAAAGAGAGAGAAAGGTTGGGACAGTCACAAAATAGGAAGAAAGTCCATGGTTCTTCTCTGCCATTGCTTTTTCACTACCAGCCCTGCAAACTCAAAGTAGGACAAAATTAATAAATGATGATAATTGATAAATACTAAGATGTCACATTGACTGAAAGCTTAGATTTATTCAGTGACAGAAATGAGACACTTGAATCTAAAGTGACACTTAAGAAAGATGCACTTCCTAGGCAGGGATCAGAACTCTCATCTCTGTCTCCTTGCCATCACCGTGTCCTACAGAATCCAACACCAGGAACTTCCCATCAAGGACCGCACTTCCTCTGGAAGTTAATGCAGCGCCGAGCATGACAGCGTATTTTCTATATTTATGTTCCAGCCGAATTTAAAAACACCCACCTGGGCAGCCCACTGCACGTCACTGGTGAGTCTCAGTTTTACTGCTTAGTCTCATCCTGCTACAATGTGAGTGCTATCAGTGACTCCGCCACTGCAGCCAGAGGCAGCTTATGGGATGAGTGCCCTCATCAAATGCTATACAGACAGCTGCAGCAATTCATCAGCAGAGATTGCTGGCATCTCTGGTTGCTTTGAGTTCCTAAAAACGTACGGAAATAGAAGTACATAGGGGGGCAGCTAACTTCTGTTTTATGATTGCTTTCTAAATACCAAAGTTCTGTTACTGGTCTCTTTTATGCTTCCAGAACATGTTTGGTTTTTGTTTGGTTGGTTTTTTTAATTTCCAAACTAGCATCAGCTATAAACCCACTATGGTGTTCTACACTGTAGCCACAAAGGCATGTAAATAGTAAAAACCATTAAACCAAACATATTCTCCATTAATTTCAAAATATTGGAGAATACTGTAGAATTGGCAACCTGGAAAATAATGTAAAAGGGAAAAAAAAAGACTGATAATATTCCATTCCATTATATTTTAGCATTCATCCATGAGATTATGGGACAGCATAAAAAAGCTTCAACAAGGAGTTATTCTAACATGAGAAAATTAGTTTAAAGTTTTTACATTCATTTTTCTAGAGGAGGATTATGAATTTTCAGATTACTCTCTCCTTTTTCATGCACTATTTTTAAATTTTAGAATTTATTTCAGTGGCATCTCTAGCTGATCCTTCAAAGAAAATGCAATAATTACGATATGCAGATCTAACCTGGGTATGCATTCTGCTTGTATTTTTCAGGGCTCTATAAAGGGTTAATGAAGGACAGACATAAAATGTGCTGCCTGTAGGCAGCTGTAATTCTTTCGGTATTTAATGCTGATAGTATACCAACTAGTTACTTGTCCTAATTAGCTGTTTAAATCACGTAAACCGTGCACTTAACTCTTCTGCTCAGTTTATAATGGAAGCTCACCTAAGAGCTCAGGAAACGCGTTTCTTCCTTCTCGCCTTCCTAGAGGCTGTTTTTATTGGACTTAGGCTGTGATCTTTTCTATGTCCCTGGGGAAATCAGCTACGCACGGGTAACCTGCAGTGTGCAGCTTCAAAGATCAGCCTCACCCTGTACTTTCAAGTTTTAACTAAACTAGTGAGAATATCGTGCCCACAGCTGATGGTGGTTTACCACTTGGGAAGAGTGGCTCGGGCTAGCTGTCACGATGCTCAGGGATAACGACAAGCTCTGCGTTTAGATCCCCAGTTGGCAGCAGGAGCAAGATACCAACAGTGATAAAGAAAACATTAGCAAAATATTAGAAGTGGAGCAAATGTAATTAGATTTTTCCAGAGTAATCATCTCTGCTTTCATTCAGAGTGGAAGAATCACTCAGCTGAAAAGAATCCTGTGAACCAGGATACGGGGAGACCGAGCCCGGTGGAAGGGTGAGTGTTCACAGTACTCCAGAAACGCTTTCGCTTTATTCTCCCTTTGTAATTAAGTTCCTAGCAGCCAGAGGGAATGTAAATCATCTCATAGCTACAGACAGACACTGGATCCTCCAAGAGACACAAGGTCCTAGGAAGGCAGCTGCTTTTCACCCCAAAGGTGCCTGTCTGGCTTCTCAACATGCTTGTCACAGCCTCTCCCGCTCCAACGCCCAACCAGTTTTGAAGGGTTCCCCTCGTTACTTGTGAACACGGTGGGAAGGGTGCCAAGCACTCAGCATCTGCTCCTGCAGGATGGCCAGGACAAACAAACGCTCTCAGCGTAGTCTGCAGAAATCCTGACTGCCACCTGCCATTAGCTGCTTTCATGCCACACACAGTTCTCCAGGATGATTTTTATTCATCTTCTCAAGCCTTGAAGCAGGATCTTTACTTATCGGAGAAATCATTAACAGCAATCTTTCCTCACTGTGCTATCTGGCAACAGCTTCACTTGGTGGACCGAGCAGATGGTTTTGGAACCGGGTCTTTTCAGCTGTTCTTGACAAGCAGAGCTTGTTGGTAGCGTGGCACATAGGAGAGAAACCAGGTGAACGCTGGAAGAAACTCCACATGAAGAAATATATTCTTTTATACATAAAGAGGCTGGATCAGAGCTGTCGACAAAGCTGGGATGTTTCACAGAACATGTCACCGAGAGGGAAAGACAAAGCCAGTGGAGGTTCTGCAGTTTCTGTTAGAAACAGTTATTGTATTTCTCAGCTGTCCAAGTCATCCAAACTACACTCAATTATAAAATGTAAATATTTATTTGGCTTCAGTCTCAGCACTGTGTCAGACCATGCTGTCGGCAGAGGATCTGCACAGGCTTCATTTTAACCCGGAGCGGCTGCTGAGAGCGTGGGCAGCGTGCCCGCTGTGATCGGACCCTGCAGCGCTCTGCCCTCCTCAACCCCAGCGCCGCGCCGCAGCTTCTTCCAGGGGTCATGGCTCCCTCATCTGACTTGTGATTTTTTTTTTTTATCTTGCAGCAATAACTTTAATAGCTACTTAGGACTGTGCCACTTGCGCGGGATTCAGCCAGGTGAGGTCCGTGCAGCGCGGTGGCTGTTGGCTATCATGTCTTGTGTCAGCAGCACCCTGCAGTTCAGTTCTGACCGGAAACTCTAGACTCTTACTTGCCAGCAGAGAACAAAAATACCTGAGTTTAACATACCATTAGCAATATGTACACAAAGTATTTTGGGGCCTCTGAGTCACTCTCGGAGCTTTACAGGCACCAGGGACTCAGAGCCAGCAGAGGAGGTGATGCCCCAAAGAAATAACAGAAATTATCAGGCAGAAATCATCCTCCCCAAATTCTACAAAGAAACACGGAGGCTAGAGTAGCGAAACCTCTTTGATTATCAGCAAAGTTGTCTGCGGAGAGCCCCGTAAGCAGTGTTTTCTGCTGGCCGTTTCCAGTTTATCGTCCCACAGCGGTGTTTGGGTCCTGGGCTCTGTTCCCTCGCGGAGCTGCAACGCCTTTCTGCAGTAGCCTCAGCAAACTGTCTCTGCAGTCATTCCTACCGTCTCCGATATGGGGAGAGAAAGCGTTCATCTCTGAGCAATTTGATATTCTATTACCAGAGCTATTTAAAGAAGTTGCTTTCCTGCACAAAAAGTCTCTTGGGGCATCCTAATACTGGTAAGTTTGCTTTGAAAATGCAACTAAATTAGTAGAATACACAAAACACTTAAAAGCAAGCAGTTCTTCCTATGAAGCTGAAGATTATGCGGTTTCCTTCACTTAAGTTGCAGCATAAATTACCCTTATATTCTTCATGCTATAAGAATTTATCTGGCTATAGATCAGGGTTCATAAGTTTCAAAGAAGATGGCAATACATTTAATATTTGCTACAATACTGACTGATAGGTAACTGTCCCTCTGGATGCTTCTAAGAAAAGGGAGATTATACAGTCTGGTTAAGGTCTGTATTTTAAAAGACCAGCCCCCTCTATGCGCCAGCACATAGCTTACAATTTCCAGTAACCAATATACTTAGAAACTCTTGTTTTGATTTTACTTTCCTGTCTTCAACAGGCTCTTTAATTAACGTGGTACGGAAAAAATAATTTGTTCTTCCCCAGTTGTAATTATTAGTATATATGTGCTGCAATTTGAACTCATGACATTTAAATGTTTACATTTAAATGTCATTTTCAGCCATATATTCAGAGTTAAATTGAAATCTGAATGACAAAGATATGAAAAACATCTTAACGAGGGATAAATTGTCACAAGAATAGAAGCCTCCCTTGGAGGTGATGGAAATGAGGAAAAGTACAAGCTTGCCTTTTTGTAAAATGAAAAACTAAAAGCATTCTATCTGAAATCTGTTAAAATCATAAGGTGATGCATTTTTGTTGCATATGTAAGAGATTAAAACCACACCTTTCAAAAATAAAAGGGATCATTGTGTTATTTGGGTAACGCCCACACCAGTGACAGCTCTGACTCCTCTGAATTCAGAACTGATGAGTACCTGACATGCAGTAAATGGTTTAATTCTCCAAAGGAAAGGAGGGATGTCCAGGACAGATATCTGAAGACTGAAGGTGTTGCCTTTGAAATGCAGAAGTTTGGGTTCTTCCAGTAACTGTCCTCCTTGGAGTCTTTCATCCAAAACCACTTCCTGCAACGGCAGAGGAGGAAAAAAGTTTTTCAGTGTGAGGAACAAACAGCAAATGTCATGGAAATTCATCTTTATGGAAGCGCCTAGCTCACTACAGCATGAGGCTGATGCAGCATGCTTTTAAGGGAAGTATAATTTCATAAACATACAGTTGTCCCATGATGTACAAACACCCTGTTCCAGTTTCCACGAATGTGGAAAACTGGTCATTGTTCTTCTAACAATGCTCTACGGAAGAGCAACACGTAACTCTCAAATCTTACTTATCTGAATGTGCACTACGGAAAAAATAAGCCAGTCTCCGTTGTTTTGCTGAATGTCACAGTAATTTGAGAAACAAGACGGTACAGTCCAGTCAGGCTTTTGTGGGTTTTTTTAATTTAATGTACTGAAGTTTTTTTTAGCAGGAATCAATCACTGGAAGAGACGGCACCATGCTCTATGAAGCAGTGCGAAAAAATAAATGGTTGCTCTGAATAAGATTAATCTCATTTCCCTCTTGTGGGCCTCCTTCATAGTTGTGTTGCACCGTTTTTTGGGATTTTTTTTTTTCTACATTTAAAAGTTCCGAAGATTTTTGTACCTTTTTTAATAAATTCTGCACAACACGCATAGAGGCGGGGCCCAGCCGATGCAGAGCTGCTGAAGGCATCAGCCAATGCAGGTTTGTATTAACTGAATGCGTGACTCCAAGCCACTCACACGTGTTCACAAATGCCTAAGAAGGAATCTGGCCTCTGAATTTCAGGCAGGCTCATCCAGGAGAACACTGGTGACCCAGGAGTTGTGCCAGTGTTGTAACGGGTATAATGACAAAGCTATTGTCAGTCTTTAACAATCCTTTCAGTGGCTTTGCTTTTATTAGAAGCACATAGACATTAGCGTGTGCTTCATTAAGATTCATGTTTCTGTTCTGTAGGATAGGAAAAGGAAGCAAAAATTCATCTGTCACAACTGTCTTCAGTTCCCAAAAGAAAAGCATTTTGTTAAAGCTTCTGAGTTAGTACTAAGGCTGCAAAAGCCAATGAATGTCATTGTTTTGTCTTGGAATACAACGTAGAAAAATCATGCTAATTTTAAATGCCACTTGGGGATTGTTTGATGGTTGGTTTTTCTTAAAAGGGAAAATGCATGATTATAATTTAATTTTTGTTGGAAAAGATGGTGAGGCGATCTCTTTTTCTTGCTCAAATTGTAAAAAGGAGAGGAAATCCTGAACCGACTAATGACAGTGTAAGGGTAATGAGCCTGATAAATACTGTACATCAAATGATAATGACTTACATTTTCTGCCTGTAGCGGAGTAGCACTCAGCTCCAGACACAAGCTCTGCCTGTGCCCATGCAGGAGCCAAGGCACTGAGCCCAACCCTCTGCTTATCAGCTGCAGCCTTGTGCTGTGTGAACCACGGCTACGCGAGTTTTGGTTAGTCTAGAACGTGGGCAGAGCGGGTTTCCATCTGCCCGGCAAAAAATGACAAGACAGTTTGGCTGTTCTAAAGCTCTTGCAGCCTAAATCCACAAGTGAAACAACACTGCAGAGAAATAAAGGGACTTATTCTAAGTCATGCAGCAGTGGCATGAAAAAAAAAAATGCAGTATTCTCCGTCATGTGAGTTCTGGACTATTGTTGTGGCCCAGGGACTGTCCCCAAGAATAAAGGAATGTCAGTATTCTATGGAAAAACACCTAAAACCAAATGAATGAATGAAGCCATTTACCTGAAACGCACAAGGTGTGTTATCCATACAATAGACTCTCAGATTGTAATCCAGAGAATTGCAAGACAGGCAGCCAAAAACCGCTACTTTCAGCTGTCGAACGGCACAGTCAGAGATGGGTTCTCCAATAAGAGCATAAGTTCCAAAGCTGTTTAAGAGAATGTGACAGGCATAAGGATCCAACAGGCAGTAGCAAGAAGTAGTTTCCTCTTCCACAGACATCACTTCCTGCAAAATGAAATTCAGGACAATAGGAGTCATGACATTATTTGTTTCTTTTTATTCAACTGGAATGTAGAGTATTTCTGAGAGCCAGTCTGCACACTCTCTACTCACGCTGACCTCAGGGAAAGGGAGCAGGTAGACTACCTGTGAGCAAATACTCCCAAATTAGCCCTGAGTCAGCAAGAGGATTTATGGCAATATATTGTGCAGAATTCAACGTGTACAGCATATAATAGTAAAGATAATAATGCATAAGCTATTTTTGCATCTTTTTCAAAGTGCTCTTGACTTTCTAGCTGATTTTTTTTCCCAATGTCAAGTTAGGAAATTATCTTTAAGATTAAAGTCAATAAGCAAACCTTGAACAATAGTTGGTATTTGACTTCCTTTCAGAACATCCATTACAGTTATGTTTACCTTCATCAAAAAACTGCCTATCCCACTCTGCCTTTCATGCTTCGTTCTGCATTACAGCATCACTAGATGAGGTACTGGAGCAGCCCACAGCCTGGCGCGACGCTCCGCATTAATCCCAGGGTGGCTGTAACCAGCACTGGGGGAGCTGATGGGTACCGAGCGCATCTGAAGTAGGAAAACTAGGCTGAACTCCAAAGGGGCTTAGAGGAGGAGCAGGACAGAGCGAGTTATGTATCCATGAACGGTTTAACTACTGCCTGTTTCCCCTCACACTGCAATGAACCAAACAGACCCAGCAGCAGCAGTGCAGTAAAAGCGGAGTGACCATGGATCAGAGGCTAGTTACTGGGTTCTGCAGTTCTAGGAACACGTACAGTGAGCACTTCATAATTCAGCGCCTCTCCATCCCGTGTGGGTTTCTGTAACGTTGAATAACAGTTCAGTTCATGCTTTAGCCATCCCTTCAGGAGTACTATTAGTGGGCTGTCACCTCAAATGATGCAGAAAGTTTAATATGTTTGAGGCTGCTGCCTACCAAGCACTTGCCCTGAAGATGGCCAGTGGGCTTAAAAAACGCAGGTGGACAGACACAAATGATTCAACCCCCATGTGACAAACACACAAAGGTTCATTTCGCCAGTAAATCAGGATTAGAAAATACACTTTCAACTAAAAAAGGAAAATATTTTATTTAATGTCGACTAATCCTTCCAAGGATACGGGCACAGGGTGATCACTGAATGTCCTTTAAAATGACGTATAAAGAGGCAAGATTTTGAAATTGGGAGGATCCTTCTAGGTTAAAAAAACCCCAAACTTGCAGTGTATATTTTTAACCAGTTCTGTAACTTTCTTTATGTCATGATAAATTCTTGCATGGCTATAATGATCTCTTCTGACATGAGTCTCTGGCAGGTACGATCTATCAAAACAATGTTTGTAAAAATAAATGACTACCGGCTTCATTATTAAGTGATCTGAGAAAATGAAAACTTTCTCATGTCACATGAGCTAGGTCCTAAAGGTGACCCTCCTTTGCACATCTTTGTAAAACAGCTGAAAATCGCTTAGCTACTTCTTAACAATAATTTTTTAATTGTATATTTAAGATGAGTGTTTCTATCAGTTACACAATCTTTGACCTGCACCTGCATGAGTAAGAGCAATCACGTTTCCAGCGTTAGTACAGCCTTTTAAGTAGGAGCAGAAATCTAAACTTACCTCCCATTTTCCTTGCTGTGTCCTTTTCTTCAAGTGAATATTCCAGTGCTCCGAATTGACTTCTGCGCAGTGTGGGATGGTCAAGGCAAAGGGAGTGCTGACAGACAGGTCCGAGGGCCCACAAGTTACTTCTGGTCCCAGGAGAACATCCGCGCCTTCTGGCTGCAGGCTTTGGGTGGGGGGAGACAATAACACCTGTCAGGCTCTTTTTAATAAGGAGGGAAAATTTAACTGCAAATCTTAAAATATTTTAGTTAAAATCTAAGTACTTCACTCATCCGTTGCAGAAAAGGATACGCGAGCCAATTACTGCGCTAATTTTCATGTAGGAGCAGTAGCTGGAGATGAAACAAAACTATTAGGGCACATCGACTCAAATCACTGGCTGGTCAGCTGAGGGCTCTGGTGTTTAAAATACATTTCAATTTGCTTAAACCAAATACAACACTAAAATGACTCTACGCAAGTAAGCCTCGCTTCATGCACCAGCTGGTAGTGTTACCATCTAATTCTGCCTTCAAAGACTGTCATCAACAATATTTTCACAGTAGTGAAGATAAAACAAATTATGGTTTAAAAACAGTCACATAAATCTTTCCAGATTGAGTGTGATCTCTCTGGTTTTAAAGCACATTCATATTCTGCAGAATGAAGCAGCTAGGTACCTTACAGCAGGGACAGAACTTCTTTGCTTAAATGTAGAACTCTGCAGAGATGGTGCGTGCACGTGGGCTCCGTGCTGTCAATGGAGAGCCCGTCGGCACGGCTGAAGTCGAGGGATTCGTATACACTGGATGTAATCACCGACGTGTGGCTGAACTAACTGCTAAGTTATAAAGATGAAGGATCTGACAAGAATCTTCTCTTTCATTCAAACCGAGATTTAACCCTGTCCCACATCCACGTGCTTTCCTTACCTCTGACAGTAAACACCTGGGGATGGGAGCCCTGTCGCAGCCGTTAAGGCTAGCAGCTGGAACAGCCTGTCCTGCTGGGCCTCTGGGCTTGGGGTTTTTCACTGTCATCCTTCATCTGGGGTGTCTAATCCAAGTTTTTGGCTTCTAAATTACTGGACATATAATTCAGTCTTAAAATTAAGGCAAATGGTGTTTTCAAGATAAAAATAAGGGGACGAACCTCAACCAAGATATAAATGGTGCAACCAAGCATCTCGGCAGTGGCAGTAGCCCTGTCATGTTTAGAGACACACAGGATTGCTGAACTCGTATCAGAACGACAATTCTGAGAAAACTGTTCAAGCAAAAAACTGCTTGCTTATGCCTATGAATAACAATTTTTCACAGCTCCTTCATTGCTAGGAAAACATTGTTTTTGCACAAAATGCCATCACTTAACACCAACCACTGCTAGCTTTACCAATGGTTATTTGATTTCCTTAAAAAGAAAACCTTCCAGCAGTTACCCCAAATCACCTCTCTTCCCAGCTAATTTAAGAAATCATCTAGTTACTTACAAATAGAAAGAAAAATGTCTTAGAATTGTTAAAAACCCTCAAGCCAACTTTTATGCATATTTATTTTTCAGTAACCTATGGATTCCTTATCTCTGTTTTGATGCAGCTGCAGGGAGGGGGTAACAAAAGCCTATTTCCAGAGAGCGAGTCAAACCTTAGCTATTTAACTTGGTTGGCGCATTTCTATCCTATCTCTCTCCCAACACACACGTCCTTTGCCAAGGGGCTGCTGCTGACAAATGCATAAAATATGGGGAGGTGGTGGTGGTGGAATCTTGCTAAAGTTACCTCCAGTAACAATTCATCTTCAAAAGAAATAACGTCAGTAATGGCAGGAGCGTCCTGCAGCAGCCTAGCAAAGTTGATGTGAGACAACGGGGAGACTGTGACTGTAGTCTACCAAATGCCCTCCCACCCACCTCATTAAAGAAAAAATAAATAAAATAAAGAAAAAGCCAGAGTCACTGAAATAGCGTAGGCTCTGGGCACAGCCACGGGCAGATCTCCGGGTCACTCTGGGCAACTGCCGCCTGCACACACCATGGAGAGAGCAAGAGCAGGGATGTGTGCGAGTGACCAGCAACAAGCTGCTCTGAAAGGAGCGATTTAATTGCTTCTAGAGAATATTCCCCTTGTAGAACATATTGGACAAACATATGGGAGTTCTGGGAATTATTTAATGCCAAATGAACTGAAATCAGTTAATTAGATGAACTCTCACACTTGTTGCAAGTAGCAAGAGCCTGTGTAATAACTGACATGCTATTAGGACTCTCATGCGGTTCTGAGCCATCTATTAGGCAAGGCAGGAAGGGAAACATTGCCAAAGGCGAATATTCAAGGTAAAACAAATCAGTAACCAGCTCTGTCCCCTCAAATCCATCAAAATCAACGGTCTCTTAAGTTTTCCAGTAAAAGAAAGACAAATAGCCGCTACTGCTGAGCAAAAATTTTTAAAAAAAGTTTTTTCTAAAAATACTACACTGGAAACATTGGGAACTTCACAATAGTCTGCCCTCTACAGAATAGTTAGTAAAGAGCTTCTTGCACTTAGTTTCATCTTCAGTTTAGAAATCACTGCTAGAGGGACACTTGTACCTGAAGCCAGAATGCCAAGAAAATTTTATGGGGAGGATCGAGTCCCTCAAGGAGAGCATCCAGTTTTTTCTGGACACCATGAATTTCAGAGAAGAATTTAATATTTGCCTTTGAATATTTACTCTCCCAATGGCTTATCATTAGTGTCTGCAGCAGAGAACCTAACGGCGTAACAGGCTCCTGAATGAACTGGGATACCTGGGAAGGGAAGACTGGTAATGAACACACCTCTGCTTTGAGCCTGGATTTCTCATTGCAGTTCACTCCTTGGATGGCAAAAACATTTGCGAAGTATTTGCTTTCAGACTACTGCAGACACTGAAGTAGTTTTTCCCCTCCCCTTTTCACCAACACTCATTCAAATGAATGGGATGGAAAAACAGCAAACTAAATTCATGGTTTAAAAAAAATCAATTTAAAAAAGGAACAGCATGATATTTAAACTATATACCCATCAAGCCTGCTGTTTAGAGCTGAAATGGATTCTATTGCTGTGGGATGCTTTTGTGAGATGAGAAAATTTTGCCTTTGTAAAATAAAGGTACATTATTTGCCACATTCATATACCACATTGCATGTAAATGCATACATTTATGAAGCTTTGATTTTTCAAATTCTATAACCACAAAATATGTTTAAGTCTGGGTAAAACTGTCTGGTTTCATTCTGTGTGTGCGAACTCCCCTGGGTTTAAATGGGTGCTGGAAACCCAGCTGGGGAAAGGTTTTAATGGTGATTCATACAACAAAAGAGCGTTACCAAGAAATCCGTTAAATGAGACCGTTCCAGAGACACCGGATGTGTGTGCTATGTTCTTCTTACCTGGACTCCTTTTGAGTGACGGCAAGATAGATTTCCCACGAACTCTCTTCAGGAATAGCTCCGTGTGGTATCAACAAACTGACTCCTACAAAAGAGCAACGGCAGAGCTGACGCTGGGAGAGGCACTGGGTGTAAGGAACAACACACAACTGGCCTCTGATTTACAAGACCTAGAAAGGCCATCTGCTAGAGCAGAGGAATGCTCCTCTGAAATAGGGGTTCTGACTACAGCATCAGCAGATGAAAGGAAAATACATTATTAATGTGATCCACATACTTATTAATACTTATAGTTGACTTCCCATTGTTTTGTTTCACTAAATGACACTGGGTTCATCGTCTAGACATGACTGAAGGCTTCTCTGTGGTGCCATATGCTTTCAGCTACTTCAACAAACAATTTCTTAAGTCTAAAATATGTCTCACAAAACACTGACTTCAGTCACAAAACAAACTACTTCTTAAATAAAGCACATTGAGCACCTCTGCTGCGATGTTTCAGTGCATAGCCCAATCTTGAAATGCCTGTTGGCTCTGAAGTGCCCCACCACAGAAATCTGTCAAGCTATTAAGCTAAAAGAAAGAGAAAACCAGAAAGCCAGGAGTAAATGCTACCGAAAGCCACACCAGAGCTTTCATGGAGAGCGGAAGCTGTTCTCCAGAGACGCCTGTTCACTATATGCTGCAGCCTTTAATAACGTAATGAAGCCTGACAACACAGTCAGATGTTGGCGCATGTAGAATGCCAGCCCTTTATATAAGGTGCTGATCCAATATCGAGCTCCTTCCTGGGGAGCCACTCTTTTGGATCAGGATCCAAGCAAGCAACAGCTTTGATTAGTATGACTTTCATGCTGAAGACATCAAGAGAGGCAGTAATTTATAACAACAGCTCAAATAGGCATAGCGCCTCTTGACTGCTCATCCCAAGCTTTGTTCTGATCTGTCATCTCCTGTGTGGGCAACATGCTCCACTGCCCAAAATCTGCATTAAGAGAGCCCCTCCTTTCCTTTCCTTTTTTTTTTTTTTTTTAATTTAAAGTCATATAACACTGCATCAGGCAAAATAAATTTAATCTAAAATTGTTTTATATGCTTTTAATGAGAAAGAATCTACCCACCTGTGTTTGGAACCACGAGACGGCCACCCAGGTGTCCAAAAAGGGAAGTTGTCTTCAGCTCGCTCCTTGTTGAAACAGAAGACAGATTCTGGATATACGCAGCCTTATTTCTAGCCTGGATTGTACCAAAAGCTCTGTTATTCCCATGAGGGAAAGTTCCAGAATGTGCCTTTCCATGGTATTCAGCCCTCTCCGTCACCCCCAGGGACACCATGAATGAACTCTGCACTTTGACTTTGATGTCTGAGAGCGGGTTGAACAGTGAGGACTCGGTCATTAGCTCCTTGTCCAGGGGATCCTGCAGGCAGATGGGTCCGCTGTACGTGCGGCTCACCGTCAGGTCAGGCTGCATGGAGGAGTTCAGCAGCAGGGAGTTACCTGGTGGGATGAAGCCATCGGGGACTTAGTTACTGGATTAAGATGTTATATCAGAAATCTCTTTCTGACCTCTCCACCATTTCCTTTTTGACTTGCTTCCTGATACACCCAGAGCTCAACATCACCTAACATCGGGGACTTAGTTACTGGATTAAGATGTTATATCAGAAATCTCTTTCTGACCTCTCCACCATTTCCTTTTTGACTTGCTCTTGCTTCCTGATACACCCAGAGCTCAAAATCACCTAAAGGAATGTTAAAACCAGATGAAATGATGCAACAGATCTAACAGGTACTTGATCACTGTGTTTCCTGCACTTCGGGCAACTCCAGAGTTCGTGGACCCAAGGAGGAACATCCTTTTTGTTTTGGGTTCAGGTTTCTGTGTATGCCTTCTTTCTTTCTTTTTTAAAATTAAAAACCATGGGGTAAAACCACATCTTCCTGCAGACCTGTCCCGTGAGCTTACACGGAACAACGGCTTCATGCCTGAGGGAAACTGGGTTGAAAAGAAAGTGGGACAAGACTAATATAGGGAAAAACAGCACAGTTATTCATTTAGGAGCTTTTTAGCTCAGGAAACACTCTGAAAAAAAAGAGAAGGAATGGACAGGGCCTGAATGCTTCAGCTGGTTTGGTCTTTGTTTTTGTGGGGCTTTTTTTGTTTGGTAGGTTTTTAGTTAAAAAAAAAAAAAAAAGCTTTTGGAAGTAATTTTCTGGAAATTAACTATACTGCATCCTTGGAAATGTCATCACTTTAAGGGACTGCAGGTTGGGTTGCTAACATTATAAATACATTTCTCCAAAGAATAAAATTAGGATCCCATTCATCTGTTGTCTGTCTGTCAGAACTGTGCTCTCTTTTCTCAGCAGACTGAACAGAGAACTGGCCTTTTTTCAGCTGAACTCTTCAGTTTACAAATGCTCCCATTTAAAAAACCCACAGAGAACCCAAAGTAATGAAACTGAACTAATAGCATCCTGGTGTAAGAGTGTCCAGAACTCATGTTTTTGAAACATTGAGTCAAACAAACAATTCCTCAGACTCAAAACAAGACTTCCGTGGCAAACCGAACAACAAAGGAGAAAGTTACTATTTGAGACAGCCATTCAGAATTACGGGATTCTAATTAGAGGCTTACATTTGTAAATGAAAGAATAGACATCCTTCAGACATCCTTACCAAGCCCTTTTTTCCAATTTCTTGCAATTTATGCTTGGTAAGGAATGTCCCCCAGAAAATAAAGTAACTGTAAAAACAACAACACACACACACACAAAAAAAAAAAACAAAAACCCAGCCCCGAACTCTGCAACATATTTCACTTTTCCGAAGAGAGAAGAGACACGGGGAGACTTTCACACCCCACCAACACACCCACCCACCCGCACGAAGGCAGGTCTGTTAGAATGTCAGTACAGCGTTACAGAAATGTACTATTTTAAAGTAATCACCATTTGTACCCTCCCCAACCTTCTGTGCAAAGGAAATAATATTGCACAAAACAGCTGAGTGCTGGTTTTAGTAGAAGTAAATTTTTCTTTTGTATTTTATTGTATTGGTGGCTTTCTGAAGTTTGTGGGTTTTTTTACATCAGCACATGTTTACGCACATTTATTTCCCCCAGACCTCAGAATGTGGATGTCTGCATGCTCACAGGAGCTTGGGAAAATACTTAAAGCTGGGTTCCTGAAATGAACAGTAAAAACCTTCTCACTTTTGGTGGAGTAGAGAAAATAAGATCTGTAACCGAACAGGAAGGAACTACAGACAAGCTTTCTGGGTTTGGTTTGTTTGGGCTCTTTCTAAGTCACCAGTGTCAGTGCAGAAGCTAGTGGCAGTATTTCTAAAGCACTTAGAGTGTGGTCAGAAAAGATGATGTATTTATCCACGTTGCCATGACAGCTCAGTACGGTGACGGCTCTGACCACCCGACAGCGCTCCCTGGGCGGCAGCTGCCCTTCCCGGCTCCCAGCCCCGCTTTTTTTCGCTGCTCACCGCCAGCCCGGACGCCCTCCCACCGCCGGCCACCGAGTACGAGCTTAGTATCTCTTTGTAGTAGGAGCTCTGGAGAGAAGAAAATGAAATCACAACACTAACCTTGTCTGACTGTTTTAAAATTAAATGTCTGGAAGCCTCCTGTCAGTGCAGATGAATCAATCACATCCACGCCGTACTCACTCTGACTCCGTCTGTAAAGGGTAACGCCAACCACCAGCACAGCGACGGCGACGACTGCCGCTCCCAGGCCGGAGTACAAGGCAATGTCACTGGCAGTCTCGATGTCTGAAGGGAGAAAGGCGGGTACCGAGTCAGCGACACTCACGGAACCGTTCCGAGGGGCGCAGGCTGGCTGTGAGCAACGGGGACGGCACGAGGCCACCGACACGTGGCCAGGGAGGTGACGCTTGAGACAGAGAGTGGAGCAGATCCCAGCAGGACAGTGGAGCACAAAGGAACGCTGAAAAGCAAGGGTCTGGAAGCATGAGCACATCTCCTGGTGCATCACTCCACACAGCTGAGCTCACACCGACTGCTGCCAGCATCGTCCGCCTGAGATAACCGCTGCTCACCCGCACATCCCCGGTCACCTGCCACGTGGCGCTTCGCTGCGAAGGGGGCACTCGGTACAGAAAGTGTTTGTTTATAACAAATGACAGCGACAAAAAATAACTAGGAAATCCAGAATACTCAACATCAGTAAATAAACTGCCATGTACAGAAAGAGGGTAGGAAGTTAAATTCAGCATTTAATAAATAGCCAATTACTGAAATTACTTAATTAGTACTTGGGAGGAGGCTTCTGCTGTGCATTTGTTTTTTCTGCAGAAAGCTTGCTTTATTTTAGCTGAATTTTTAAAATGAACATGAAACTTCAGACCGTTGAGATGAAAGAAGTGAGTACCTACAGGCAGGACCAGAAAACCCAGTTTTCCTGGCTAAGCAGCTTCTTACGTAACTACATGTCTGACAACCAACAACACAAGCAGCTGAACTTCCCGGGAAGGCACCGGCTGCCAAACGCAGGAGCTGAGCACGGACTGTTCTCTAACCTCAGCGAAATGCCGCGTGAATCGCAGCAGCAAGGAAACCGAGTACGTAAACACCGCTGTCAGTGGGCTGAGCCCACGGGAGATGTGCTGTGAACGCGGCAGTGCCACTGATTTCTTCGCTGGGCAGCTGAATCCAAACGGAAATAAACTGCTTGGCTCAGACTGCCTTAGTAGCAAACACCCTTTCCATCCCCACTCTCAAAGAGTTCCCGGTCAATCCCAAATACAGCATTCCAACATCCCATTCAACCCAAAATAAATGTTTTGAGACCAGTTTTACTAGAACCTCTATTTAGCCCAGACAGTACTTGTGCAAAGTACAGCAGGTGGGTTCTCCTCCTTTCTAGAGGACCCTCGTGAGCTGGTAGTTATTGCACCATAAAGCATCTTTTAAATCTTTCCATTTTGATGATTACAACAGAAAAGTGCTGAAATTTGAATTACCTCTTCTACCTTCTTGGGATAATATATAATAAAATCTGAAACATGCAGAAATAACCTGTCAGTAAAAAATTACTGCCACCATAACGGCACCAGGTAGCAAATGTAGGAGCTGATCTTTCACCATCAACGCACACCTCAGGTTCTCACCTGGAACTGTAATTTATTGCTCTACATCTACTTAAATAGTTTAGCTGCTTCTTTTCACTTGATTCAGATGTCAGATGGTTTAAGTTTCATACTTTTATAACTGCACAAGACTCTTGTACACGGGTTAAAGACGAGAGCAAGAATACAGAATTTTAAAAAAATGAGAACAGTTAGAATCAAGCGCAAAACACAGAGTTCAGAGGAAAAGGATATCCTGGTCAGAATCCAGCAGCATCTTAAATAACTTCATCTTAAAAGAGCAAAACAAGAGTGCTATGGTATTCCTCTGAATTGTTCCTGTGGAACACAACTGCTTAAGAAAGGGGACTTTCAGCTCTATGTAGGATGGTAGTATTTCTTTAGCAATAAAAACTGGGCTTTTTTAACGTAATTTTAATCTCTTCCCCTTTCTAACTTTCTTATGGATAATTCCTTTTGTGGGAGACTAGAAATTAAAGAAAAAAGAAAAGCCTGGCAAATTTGGGGAATGGGGTAATTTTCTGCTTTTGTTTTTTTCCCAGAAGGGAACAAAGTGAAAAACAAACTAAAAACAAACAAAAAACCCAACAACAAACAAAACAACCAAAGGAAAACCCCCAACAAAACAAAACCCCACGTTTATAGTCAGACAATTACTATTTAACGAACTGCATCCTGCCAGCCCGGAGGAGGCAGGGACTCTCGCACAGCACGAGGACTTTCATACGTTTCTGTTCCAGGACAGGTGGTGGTGGCAGTACAGCCCATCCTGCCTCCACCTCCTGACACTGTTACACAACACTTATTGAAAGCACATTTGATGGTAATGAAGTTTCTATTAACTATGATTAAGTTTCATAAAGCACCTGAAGATAATTTAAGATGTGCAGGAGCAGAAAATGAAACATTTGGTTTAGTACATTAGGAAATGTAATTGATTAAATTATCTCATTTACAATAAGTGCTTTCCAGGAGCTATGCAGGGCATACGTTTCCCCCGTCTACGCTTAGGGTTTGCCAGGAGATTGGAAAAGATTTTTCCAGCTTCTCATCCCGTCCCAGTTCTCCAGCACTCTCACTTCACGCACCCCTTAGCAACTCAGAGTCCATTTCTCCCTACAGCCAGTCTTCAAGAACAAGGACCAAGTCAGAGAATCGTGGAAGAGGTTCTTTAGCAGAACAGGTTGTTTCTCAATTATCTTCACAATTGACTTCGATTTGGCATCACTGATGATTCACGCAGTCTTAAACCAAGTTCCTGTTTCACTGAACAGCAACAAGCTGGGTTGTATCTTTCTAACCCCACAGCTATAAAGAAACCCTTTAAGTCTCCTGGGTGTCATATATGCTAAAATCAATTCCATTACAGTTACTTTTTTAATAAATCAGAAAATAAAGTGATTTGACTGATTTCAGGATTCTCTCATTAAACGGGAACTCCGTATGCAAACAAACAAAAAGGTATCAATTGCCCGAGGTAAGGAACCCAAAAGCAGCATAGAAATGGTATCTATAGACCCCTTACAGGGTAGAGGATGTAAACACCCTTTACCAGTTGATAAATCAAGGCCAAAGTGAGCTGAACAAGATCAGACAGAGCCAGCAGCAGAGCCAGATTTGAACCAAGAAAGCCAAACTCCTATTTTAATTTATTTTTTTCTAATTACAAGTCCTCAAGAGATCAATTCCAAGATGAGCATTCCTCTAGAAAGTGCTCCCAATCAGACACAAATTGCTGAAGAACGGTCACTTTTCTATTTTTAGTCTAAACCTACAATCACCAAGTTGCTAAGATGCTCTCAGTGGATGGGAGAGCCTTTCATATACCCTTCAGTTTTATTTAGCTCCTAAACAAATAAAGCAGCAGAGGAGATGAGAAAAACCATATTTACAAGAGAAAAAAAATAACTTACTTTGGGATTTTATTTCATGAAGAGGTTTTTTATCTGAGAGAGAGAGAGAGAGAGAGAGAGAAAGTTGCACTTAATAAATTTACATGGAGCATCTCTGTTTCCTATCTCGCTTCTGCCTGGCTCTGTAAACGAAACATTTTCTTGTTTGCTGACAATATGAATATTTTATGTTGTCCATATTCTTCCCATCATCTTTTTTTTTCTTTTTCCCCCTAAATCTCCTTCAGGATGTTCCTTTGCAGTAATTTCTCACTTGGTTAATTCAAGTGTTTGTTAGCTTTATTGGCTGTTTTATTTAGAATATTCTACATCTCAGCACTAAGGGAGTTCAATACTTTGAAGTGGATCACTCGGCAAAGAAAGTCAGTTAAGAACCAATTATTTCTTTTTATGTTTGATATATGGAAAGGTTAGTGATGGGCATTTAAAAAAATAAATTTCTAAAATATAAAAATCTACCACATATTCACAGGTAGGGTTTTGCTATGTGATAATGTAAGCAAACGGATTATGAGGCGATTTCTATTAGTTTTACTCTTTGTGGAAATGATGAGATCAGTAACACTTAACCCCGGAGATTCTTGGATTTTGGCTTTGACAAAAAGCTAGGTATGGGGGGTTTTTTCTTCTTGAGGTTGTTTTTATTTTTGCCAGGAAATGATGTACATAAACACCAAATGAATAATGTCAGATGAGCTTTGCAATAGGAACAAACATTTCTGTGCTATCTACAGCAAACTGCAACAGAACTGGAACGCGTTTGCCATATGGACTGGGGAGACTGCAGGATCCAGAAGCCTCTTGGTAAAATTCAGAATCACGTCTGGTTGAAAAATGGAAAACAAAATTATTTGTGATTTATGATGCATTAGTAAAAACATGTCTGTAGTTCATCTGCTTACAGCCTACTTGTTTGTTTCTCGTTTGGGCACTGGGAAAAAAATCAATAGTGTTTGAAGTGATAAAAAATAACTTTAAAGCAAATAGATAAAAGTAAATAAAGAACTCAACAAAACTCTCCCTTTTATTAAGCAAAGAAAAAGCTTTCACCTCTTCAAGACAGAGAAATCACCATGGAGAAGCGTACCACTGAGAATACTGGTAAGGAATGAACAATGAAGGAACAAATACGCAAGAAACTCGGAAGTTACTGGGACTGCCTTGAGTGAAAGTGACCTTCGCATTCAGGCTGAGTCAGTCTCTGTTTTTCTCCCAGCTTGGCAGGCCTAGCCAGCTTTCAAATATATCAAAACCAAAAATATTTCCACCTTTCTTCTGCGTATCGACGTGTATCTATTCAGTTGTTACAAGTCCTAGAAGAAATTCCCTGAGGGAAAAGCCCTTTCAGTTGCTCCTCGGTTAAGGACGGGACTACGTGGCTCCATCCGGAAAATGAGAAACCAGAGTGAGAAAAAGGACGTCCTGGGAGTGAAGGAGTGCCATCGTGTGAAAAAGGACGTCCTGGGAGTGAAGGAGTGCCATCGTGTATTTTTTGTGCCAGTTCAGAATCAGGCCCACACTCTCCTGGCATCTTAGGTTCTCACCCTCATTTTCATTTCAGTTCTTCTTTGTTAACCAAAGAAATGTTTCATTTCTGTTTCTGCCTCACGAAAGGATCAACGTTACCAAGTTGTACCTGATAAATAACCTCCAAGAGACGAGCTTTCCGCAGCCCAGTCCTGCATTTCCTTCCCCGTTCCCCACGGGGTGAAGAGCAGAGAAGGCACGTATGGGAAGATGAACAGGGGAAAAAAGACTTGTAAAAAACAGGGTAACTGCATCAATTCCTATTAGCTGAGAAAACAATTCAGTCCTAAAAATAATTTTCACGAGTATATACATACAGCAGGACCCATGAAGGAGCAATAGGATCCCACTCCAAGATGAAAGAAACGAGACACAGAATCCTTCAGTCTGAACGCAGATGGAAACTGAACTCTCAGAACCGACACACACTCCCTGGCACCACCACCCCAGCAAAAGGAGACGAGCTTATTGAAAACCCAAAGAACAGGCAGGCCAGAGCGGGTCTCCGCTCACCACCCAACAGTAACAGCTTTCGGATCCCTGGCCTTCAGCTTCCTCAGCTCCAGCGCAGTGCTGCTAGAGATGAAGGATCAGACTGCCAACGTACTCGACTCCCAGTTACACTGGAGGAGATTTCCTCCCACAGAATACCCAGAGAGCAGCTTCTGATCCCAACATTAGGTTAAAAAAAATGCTGCTGTGTGCAGCAGAGAGAAATCTTCTGTTATATTTGTCTTTGAATTACTTTTGGAGTATTGTTGTTCATTCAGAGTTTCCCTAACTCCCACCTCACCTTAGAAAAGGAATAGAAATAGTTCACCCACTGAGATGTCTGCATGGAAAATCCATCGGCGGCAGATTCCCCCTGCCAGACCTCTCACATCGTGAGCTGTTCCTCTACCTCTAGAGCAGAAGGGCAGCATGGAATTTAGGGAAGGAGAAAGACCTGGGAAAACATCGTGTGATCACCATGCTGGTCCTCGTAAGCTGAACAAATTGCCGTGCTCACAAATTCTCACTAGTTATTCTTGGGAAAGGAAAAAAGTCTAAATTTCATTGATGTCCTTTTAAACACTGAAGCGTGTCTGCCTGTCGCCTTGGAGCTGGGGAGCTGTTTGTAACCCTGGAAACTCTCGATAGTTGGAGACATGTAGCAAGACTGCTGGGTACTCCCTCCCTCCAAAACCAAACAAAATGTTATTTAATGTCTCAGCTGAGGTATGGCTATTTCTGAAGCCTGAACAAATATAAAGGATGCTATCTGCCATTAAGAAATTATTAAAATCTCAGGGCAAAACATACATTTCAGGCCATACCTCCCAAATGCAATTCAGCGTGAAGCGCCACTCACCTTGGATGCAAAGCCCTTCGGTGCAGTTCTCCGACTCCTGACTCAAGCCCTCGCAGTACTTCCCTCCGTTTCTCGGAGGTGGCGCGATGCATTCCCGAACTCTCAGATGCTCGCATTCCGGGCTGCACACAGACCACTCGCTCCACACCTCCCAGCTTCCGTCCACTGAACGGGGAGGAAGAGGAACAAGCATCACGATCACCTGTCAGACTGGTGGGGTTGAGAGGTCGTATAGAGGATACTTGTTCTGCATCTCTCCTTGGGTCACAGCAAGTAAAACAAGGTATAATCCTCAGGAGAAATAAAGATGCTTCGTCAGATGTAAATCGAAAATCCAGCCCTGGAATGTACCACCTCAGGCACGCAATGTGGCAGCGTTTAAAACAGCACCAGGAGATAGCACTCTGCAAATACGGGCAATTCAAACTGCGGGAGGGGGAGACGCTGCCTTTGCCACCCAGCTATCACCTTCTAACGTTTCCATAGAAATTCTAACTTCAGACAGGCTGAGAGAGAGGCCACACATCCTCCAGCCAGGGAACTGATGCTGACATTTACAGAAAGAGCGTAGCTGGCCCTGGGACTTCTGGCTAACGCCCTGGGCAGGACACTGGACCAATACGCTGCTTTGCGGACTGACTTACAGCTATCTCCAACCCTGTCCCAAATGAGGAGGGTTTCCCCAGCTCCCTTGTGTTTTCATGCGTAACTCAGGTTGAAGAACAGGCAGATGAGCACAGAGACAAATATAAAAAATATGAAATTCTTCAACCCCCGTTCAGGACATGTATCTAAAAACTCATAAAAGCTAGAAAAGAGATTTGCCAGAATCCAGACAAGTTACGCTGTGACCCCAGGCAAACCCAGTCTCCTAAAGCCCACACAGATACAATCCCACTGCCTTCCTTTGGATGTACGTGTGAAACACCGGTTCCAAAATCAGATAAGGGATGTTTCAGGTGAACAGATGAGGAAATGTACAGTGTCCAGGGCAGTAACTGTGCTTCATGTATAGCATAAGCTCAGTTTCAGAAGGCTAAGATACTTGAAAGCAAACTTTTACAAGCTAAGTAATGCTTCTAAGTGAAGTTCCCAGCTTAGGTTTCTGCATTTCTCTTTCCAGTG
>NW_010107728.1:50838-68049 GCF_000699245.1 Pterocles gutturalis | reverse complement strand
CACCTCCACCCACTGACGTGATTTTTCATGTTGAACCAGTTGCTGTTGTGTTACTGAGGATTCAGACCTGGCAGATGAGGCCACAGGTGCTCATGGCTACGGCTCAGACGCTCCACAAGGCTCTGAGCTGTGGTCTGAACAAGGATGCAAGGATTTCCCATCTCCTTTCTGACCTCAGTGGTCCCTTCAAAGCACAACTGTCCACCTGGCATTTCAGACTGAGAGAGCTCTCCCGTGAGGCTGACATTTGAAGCGATTCCTTAGCAGACCGTGCATATCTCACCAGGGCAAAGAGAAGTGCAGGTGATTTTCTGCACGGACATCCCCTCACAGAATGCTCCTCCGTTGAGCGGGGCAGGGTTGGTACAGGTCCGCGATCGTTTCTGCCAGCCCCGACCACACCGCGCGTGGCAGTTTGACCACTCGGTCCACGATGACCAGCCGCCGTTAACTGCAAAACACAAACACGCCCCAGGTTGCGGTAGGTGTGCGAGAGACATGAAGCAACAAATCTGATCAGATCATTTCATCCAAAGGCAGAAGTCTGTTTTTACATTGTACTGGTGAATTCCCAGCTGAAGTAGGAGCGTTGCCACCTACAAAGCATCACTACGCAGCTGCATGAAGGCCACGGTGGCAAAGAGCACAAATGTTTGGGAAGAGTCATATGCTACGAAGTGCAAAGACTGGTAAAGTCTGAGGGGGAGGTAAAAGCAACACCTCGACTCTCATACAAAATGATTTGCTTAAATCATAAACAAGACCTTCTTCTTTTCAAGGGGTGATTTAGGAATCCTCTGCCTCCACCCGTAAAATGGCACACGCAGTAAAAGACACGGAGAGCACAAAGCAATGGTTCTGCTCTTTTTCCTTTGCTGTGTAAATTCCAGATTCACTGGGTAGCGCTTGGGCACGGCAGTCCGACAGATCCAGTTAAAGCAGGCGTGATCCCAGCCTGGAGCACCAGAACTGAATTTATCATAACAGGAACGAGGTTAGCCATTGGATCCAGAACCATCTGCCTTTTTAAAAATATAAAGCACTCCAGCAATAAAAGCACACGCATCTATGTTTTTCTGCAATTATCACTTTTTCACTGACCGTACACCACAACTGTCGCAGACATGCTCCTTCTCTTGGCAACGATGTTGGCAGCCGTGCAGGTGTAGTTCCCAGAGTCAGACAGACGTGCCTGGCGAATGATGAGGTTGTGGTCTGCTCTGGTGTCAATGTTCTCATCCAGGTTGGAATCGATGGGCTCCTCATTCTTTAGCCATTCCACCTGGAGAGGGATGGAGAAGAGAAGAACATGAAGCAGGAAAAGAAATGATGGAAGCAGAAAGTCTGCAAAATTACATTCCAATGATTTAATCAATAAATGTCGCTGTAATTTATATTATAAATGTTAAGATAAAAATGAAGCTAGGATGAGATTCCCAAAAAAGGCAGAAATGCACAAATTCAGATAATAAATTATTCCTATTCCGAAGACCCTCAAAAGCTTATAACAAAGGTGCATAAAATAAAACGCTAGGACATAGTAAAATAACAAATAAGAAAAGAACAAAAAGAAAACGGGAAGAGCAGGTGAAGTGAAAGTCAGCTCATGATTGCCACTTTTTTTTTCCCCCCCCTAAACGTCAGAGGAAGGAGGTATAACTTAGAAAGGCTGATTTTTATTCAAAGAAAACGGAAGAAAATCTCAACCAAGAGAGAAAAATAGATGTTTAAAAGTCCTACTCTTGACAGACAGTTTTACATGTTCAGACAACTGGCCAGTGAAGCTCCGCAGTACATCAGGAAGCGTGTGGTAACGATCATTAATTCCATTTTTTTGAGAAAGACAGAAGGATGAAATCTCTTAACATCACACAGTGGAAGAGCTGAGTCCTCACAACAGATTCCCAAGTGACACAAACGTTCTTACACCAGAGGCCATTAGTGTGTGTTGCCAAGGCCCGTACAGACCCGCAGTGCTGTATGTAGGACGGTTCAGGACGCCCTCCCTGCTTCCCCAACCAACGGATCTCTGAGCAGACCCAGGAATTACCTGCAAGGCATTTCTCTACTTGCAATATTAAAAAATATATATTTAAGGCATGGCAAGCTGCTGTTACAGAAGAGAAAAATAAAAAATAGAAGCAGAATCAACAGATTCTATTAAAAGACCGAATAAATGGGAGTCCTTTAATGGCTTTTCCAGGCCCGGTGGAGCTGTGGCTGTGCCCTGAAGTCAAACACCCTCCGCAGCTCAGTGCAGATGAACAGCCCTGTTTAGGAACCTGCGGAAGGACTTGGAACTTTGTGGTAATGAGCTTATGGATTTGCTAGCTACAGGCATTCATTAGCACGCTGCTCTGCGCAGATGGTCTGCAATTTGTACATTTTCCAGTTTATAAACAAATCTGCAGAAGCTGACCACCAAAGCCAATTAGATTTCCTGCCAGACAGCAGGTTCCCCTTCCAGTAGCATCAGTTATTTTGGTGAGCTGGGGACAGAAGGTGCGTGACCGACATACCCCGAGCTTCTGGTGTCCCTGCACCACGGCAGGCAGCGGGGAACGTACCGGGAATCGCGGTGGGTGGCACCCGTACCCTGCGTGATTGTTTTACACATGGCCTGAGTGGAAAGCACGTTATACATTTCATACCGAAGCAGGTAGAAGATGTTAACTCTATAGACTCTTTTACACAACCTGCAGCTCATCAGAAACAATAACAATGCCACCACCACCGCTTACAGTGAGCATTCACAACCTCTCTATTTCTGCGTTCTTATAAAGCTCTGCCATAACCCTGCTTTGCTGTCGTTTTCCTCTCAACTTTTTTATTCTTTAAACAACCACGGGACGTCAGCAGAGGCAGCGCCTGGCACAGGTACGATTCTTCAGCTAAACCCAGAGGAGACTTCTCACCAAAATTTGCTTTCCGTAGCATTGCTAGGAGATGTAATCATGCTTTGTCATGAACTTAACGCACCCAGTAGCTCAGGCATCCTGGTTTCCACTGCTACGGGCGTGGGGAATGGAAACCATTTACAAGAAGGCAAAGCGTTTAAGAGAATGATGATGGTAGTGAAGGGAGGACATGAAGCCGCGGAACATAAACACGGCCGTGTTGAGAGATGTGTGATCCAAAGGTGATGTGTCAGCGAGGGGATGCTTTGCCTCTTGCTGTCTGGAGGCTCGATGACACTGCCAATACTCGTCTCTAATGCCAGCCTCCCCCCCCAAAGGAAAGCCAAACTGCTTCAAACTCATCCCTGCCTTTGCCTCAGCAGGTGAATGCTTTCAAAGACGGAGAACTCAGGGATGAATTTATAGAATAAACTGATAAAGTTAAAGGAGCTATGACGACAAAAGGTTGTTGTTACTTGCAGAGACGCAACCTTTGGAAAAACTCGGCACACACACAAAACAGCCAGGCAAAATAAAGGCAACAAAGAAAACTCCAACGTCTCTGTTCTGCAATGAGGCACGGTGCTCTGAATTGCCAACCTCCAACGCCTGAGGAGTAGGCTCAGAACCCATTAGCGTTTAACTTCCTTTGCTTTATCATCAGTGGAGGTCACAGAATTGCTTGTAACACAATGAAACACATTTCTTTTTACAAGTTAGTCTGTCTGAAGTTCTTGAATGTTTTTATCTTGAACTAGACTTAAGAACTGCTATAATATGCTGTAAGTTTATATAAAGATATCTGGTTTTTTTCCCCTGAAATGAAATCTGCTCAGAATTAAAATACCCCCATCAGTTTCTAACAAAGGCTAATCACGTAATGATCTACAAAAGAAATGCAGAGGCAGATATGGATTAACTCAGCTGCTACAGCTTGGGTGGCAGCGGATGAATTAACATAATCATAAATTTGTTCCAATTACAGAAAGCAATTATCAAAGACCAGCTTACAGCGTTATCAAAGTAAAATCAGTTAAATACACCATATCCTAGGTAGATTACAACAGGAGTTAGCGAACTTTTTCTTTACAAATAAAGCTTATCCCAACTCATCCCTATTTCCATCTCCTGGTCCCACATGAAAGCAGCCCGGCAGCGTCACATCGCAGGAACACAACGGGTGGAGCTGCTGCAGGTGATGGAGTCTCACTGCTCAGTACGTGCAAAATAAACCACGTACACATGTCAGCCTCATGGTGTTTGTATCGCAGCACAAATGTTTCTTGTAGAATAGTCAATTTACAGATCTTAAATATTATTTCTCTCAGATAAAGCAGCAAACACATGCTAACCAATACCATTGTTCATTATGTTCTTACACAACCAGCCAATATTTGTATCTTTTGGATAAAACTGTTTATGAGTCCCAGCTTCACTTAATATTTTAAATGTAAGTACAACAGACTAGTGTTTAGAAAGTACGGTAGAGAATTCAGTACAAATAATGCAGAAGGCATCTCCACTTGAGCTCTTGGCTCCCTAAAAACAAAAATAACATTGCTATAAATACAAAAGAACTAGGCAATGCCGTATTTTTCCCTCTAGAATCTGACTTTGCATTAAAAAAGATGGCAGCAAAAGGCTGAGATCTTCTAAAACTCAAAATATCTAATTTCTAGCTGAAAGCTTTTTTTTTTTACTGGAGAAGAAAACATGTCTGAAGCTGATTTATTTTCTACAAAAAGGTTTCTTCCAATAGAAAAACTCTGCAATAGATTCTCCTCCCCATCACAATTAACAGCAGGTGTATCAGGCTTCTGCCGCTCTCTGCACCGACTCCAGCGCAAGCCCAGGGAGATTTTATCACTGGGCTAACATTAGCTTTTCTGAACATTCCTCCCCACGCTCATCAGCTCAGGCCTCTGGCTAGGAAAAGTTCTTTCCACCTCATCACTGATTTGGGTCTCATATTGCCCAGGCTTTAAAAACCTTATTAAAACTGGCTTTTCCAGTGACCTATAATGTTAAGTGGGAGATAGCAAAATACATTCCTTTCAATTCAGCATGAAACTCCTGTTTCTAAAATACTCAAGTGTGTCTCAGTTTGAGAAATCCTCCTTGACGTTAGAGTCAGGATGGATGAGGGCAGGCGGGGCAGGTGCTCCCATTACAGTGATGCAGGAAGGCGGCAGCATCTCTTTGTTACAGTTTTATTTTGCTTTCTACCCTAAGACTCGAACAAATAAGTAGGAGAAGGCTCCATCAGCATAAATCATTGTGGGAGATTAATGAAAAACAAACGCCAGCTCGCTGGATACAAACCATTTGTATCTACCTTTATGATCCCTTCTTTATTTTATCACCACAATCAGACCCCACTGATCCTCCCTGCTAGCAGCCCATCGCTAGCAACACACGAGAAGCAGGTCCACTGTACCTGCCGCATTTTTTTAAATTAATCCATGGAGGGAATACAGTTACGGAATCGTTTAATCACGGCGCTGTCACACTGTTCTGGTAAGCATATTTTCCCTTCATTACACTGAAGGTATAATCTCATTACATCAATCTGACACTGCCTCGCTCCTCAGTCAGCCCGGCTCCGGCTGGCTGTGCCGCGGGAAGCAGCGCAGGACTCTGCATTGCTGCGAGAGGATCATCTGAAAACCCAAGTGCTGCATGCTGCTAATGCACATTTTCTTTCTTATTATTTCACTTTATGTGGCAGGCGGCTACATGAGCCTCCAACAGCAAGGGAAGCCCGGGGAGGTGCCACTCCCTCGTGGCACTCTGTGTCCCATAGCCCATTCTCGGAGCGACGTCCAGTTCCCCATCAACAGAGCGGTTTCGCTTGTGTGCTTGAAAATCACAACCAACGAGTCGTATTGCTGGAAAATCCAGAGGAGGGGAAAAAAGGCTAACATGGGACAGGGTGAGTCAAAACAAAATTAAAATATGCTTTTGAATAAGTATAATGGGAAAGGTGTCAGCCTGTACGTAGATCTCAATTTATAACGCTAGAGGTGGGCAAGGAGTTGACTCAGAGCTGCTATTTTAACACACGGTATAAAAGATACATCACTAACCATGTCATTGCTAATGGTACACTGTCTGATTGTTAGAGATATAATCAGACCCCCAGATAGCTTTATCTTTATTCCTATTTTTGGAGGAGTAAGTATCTAACGTTAATTGGAATACTGTTTTTTACCTCCATGCAAAAATTAGGAATGAATCAGCATTAATAAGCCCAAAGGTTATGATGTGGGTTTAGACGGCAGCTTTCCAGTGGGGCAGCGCACAGTGATGACTTGACTTCAGCTATTTTATGGTCAGCAGAAATAATTTATGTAGTTGAAACTCAAGTCCCAGTCCCCTGACTATAAAGCTCAGCAGTAGAGTTGAGCAGGTAAGACTCAGCTACAGCTTTTTTTTTTTTTCCCCTAGAAACTCAGAATCTAAGGATATCTAGTAATCCATGAACTTTGCTTTAAAGTGTGCAACGCTCTCTGTATGTTTCTCAGTGTTGTGAATTAGGGTGGGAAGAAAGAAGCAAACAGCCAAAGCCTCCAGGGATGGTGTTCATGGTGCCACACCAGACGTGTCTGGAAATGTGCAATTAGACCAAGATTTGGATGGGAACAGGGAAATCATCAGAATCTTGACAAAAACTGACGAGAAGGGCATGTACGCATCTCCCTTGCTTGTGAGAGAAGACAAGTGGTTGATCAGAAAGGATCAACGTATCTGGGGATTCCTGATTTTGAGAGGGAGACAGAGTTGCTAGAGGAGCTTCCTTGGACATGAACAGGAAAATTCAGCTGCGCAGAAATCACAGAAATAAAAAGGAGGAGCAAGAACAGCTTCAAGGGCCATTAACAGAAAAAAAGAAAAAAATACTACGAGCACACGGGCTGTAGCTCGTCACAAGATACTCACTGTCTAGCAGCTGACATCAGTGCAGCAGATACGGAAACACTTCACTCCAAGGCCATTCGCATTCTCCCCTCTCCCTGTCTCGATTACAGTGCGAGTCACAACCGACCGCCAGCCCGCTGCTGTTGCTGTGACGGCAAGAGCACAATTTAGCAAAACAGGCGCTAACGTGAGAGGGTCAGAAATCGCTACCGCAGCCAGGCTCACCGCACACAGGCTGTGCCCAGGAGCTGGTTCTGTCCCGGTTGGTAGCGATGCTCCCCCAGAACCGACTCCCAGCAGAGCCCAGGCCAGTGTTGATCCAGCCTCCAGCTATCTGGTTTGGTCAAAACACACACCTCAGTAAAGTTTCCAAATCCTTGTAGGACCCTCTCACATAATTACCTTTATTATTTATAATTATAAACATAACGATAAAGTGTTATAGCTCATCCTTTCATGTTCAAGCATTCAAAATCAACAACATTTCTGAAAACAACAACAGAAAAATATACGCCATTGAAAACAGTACATCAAAAAGAACAGCCCCAAAGCATATCTCTTTAAAAAAAAAAAGAATTATCTGTTCAGGGGAACTACAAAGTTATCTCCCTTTCTTTTTTTTTTTTCCTCATTTTAGCAATCTAATTCAGAAATGTTGTGCTCCAGCATTTCTATTTCATGACCTCAGTAGCTCCTGGGTATGCTGATTTACTCAGAACAAGTCAAACCTCAGAAGGAAAACAAACATTTTTTCTACAGGAGGAAAAAACACCGAACACAGCTCACTCGCTCGCCTGAATCCAGCACATTACTCGTTTGGGAGAGAACATCCAAGGATTTTTTTTTCAAATAAAGGGTATATGTGCAGGGACTAAAATGCTTCCAATAGCTGCAAAATGTACAAATCAGCAAAAGAGGCACCTCGAGAAATCACCAAAGAGAAAAGGAGAGAGCTGACAGAGCCACTGTCTCAAATAATTGGTGCGGGTGAAACCAGGGTACAGGTAAAGATGAAGTGACAGATTTAACGCATTCAAACGGCGCAGGGGCAAAGTAATGAAGAGAGGAGAATCATCTCAAAGTGCATGTTAGGATGGCAGAAGGCAACAACCACGGTGTCAGCGTTCCTCCCCTCCCCAGTGGCTGCTCGCAATGGGAGTGGAGAGGAGCAGCTCTCCGTGCAGCGTGGCAGAGCTCTGCGCTCCCGGGGGAAGGACCCGGCTTCAGGCAGGCTGCACACCTCGCGGCTTCCTCTCCTGGACAAACCATAGAGCGTGCTTACCTGGAGCTTCATTATCTTTTCACTAAATGATAAACATATATCAGAAGTAGGCTCTACGCAGATCTTACTCCATCGATACAATGCAAGGTGTTTGTATATGAGGCCGTGGGGACCACCAGGTCTTCTATGATGAGCTTGAAAACGGGGCAGCGACACTGAACACATGGGAGAATGCTCGGGGCATCCCTACAAGAAGCCACTTAAAGATTCCTCTTTACTGAAATACTCAAAAGGCGTTGTTTTACCTGCTAACGCTGCTGTTTAAAACAACACAAGACAAAGTCTTGAAACACGTTATTATACACAGAGGCTCAACAGGCAGCTGCGTGCGGCTCATGCAGCACTCCGGGCTGACCTGGTTTGCTCACTCAGGGCTGGCTTAATAGGGATGTTTGTTTGCTAGTCTGCAGTGGAAACAAGGACAAACATCAGAAAAAAACCATTGCATTCACAACATAGGCTCTCCATAACATTTCAGAGTTGCCAATGGCCAAGAGCATCCAAAATAGATCCAGTTCCATGTTGAATAGCAAAAAAAAAAAAAAAAGGGATTGTAATGAAGCAAAAAGAAAAAAATAAAATCACCATTAAACCAAGTTGCACAACCAGATATCCCAGTTCATGTAACTGGCTGTGGCATCCTGAAATGTACAGAGCTAACACAGCCCACTAAATGTCAGTAACATATTTAAAAGACTTCCAGCTCCTTGGAAAACCGTGTCCTTTTTATTCCCCGCTTACACAGAACAACTGTGAAATCTAAGGCTTTTTACTTCAGCATATTGAGCAATAGCATTAAAGTGGTTTTTACAAGCACTGATAATCACAAGCCCTTTTTGCCTTTGAAACCTGCTCTTTGTTTGAACCTCTTCAGAGCATTACCCCAGGCTCTGTGCTCTGTGTATCACCACTGCTGTTGTAAACGTAATCTGTGATCCGTGATCTAGCCTGAGTAAAAAAAAAAGTTCAGGGCATTGAAGATGACGTACTTTAGGAAAAAAGACAAAGATAATACAGAAGCGGACACTTCTCTCAAAGAAGAGATAGAAAATGAACTAAGTGTTGATTCTGTTCTAGTGTTGTCCATGCTTCTACGAAGCACTCAAGGGCTTAAACAAAAAGGCTTTAATCGAGCAGATGTCTTACAGAACAGACCTTATGTATCGTAAGATGGTCACGTGTCGAACGCAGTCAGTCCAGACCAGCATGTCATGTATCATCCACAATAACGGCACATGTCTCAATCTTTCCTAGATGTGAAAATATGAAAAATGAAAACTAAGAAGCTGCTGTTCAAAGCAGCTGAAAATCTGACCAGAATTGTTGTGTGTTGGTGTGCACCAGAGAGATGTGGTAGAATTTTAAAACACAGAACAAATAAAATCAGAGAAGAAATTACTAGAATAATTGAGTAATTATGAGTAAGCTGCTGCTACTCAAAATTTTAAGATCTTACATTTGTCAGCTGGCTGCCACCCAAGAGAGCTGGGGGTGCCACGCGCCCTATTCTAAGAGCAGCACTCACAAGACGTGATCCTGATCCTTCAGCACCTTCCCAGCCTCGTCTGACCTGCTCACCAGCATAACGTCACACAGGCTATTCCAAGGGGAATGGACCTGGTTAGAGGCACTAGCAACTACCACTGATCTTGGATTTGCAATATGACCATTTTCCCCAGAAAGAACACTCCTCATTGACAGTCGGGGCAGTGCCTCGGCAGCTGGCCGCGGTGGGAGCCCGCGTTCCCTCCTGCAGCGGGGTGCTTACAGACGGAGCGTGGTCACGGCGTGTGTGCCGCCAGCCAACGGCGGAGGAGCAGTCAGGGGATCTCTAGTGTTGAAACCTACTTGTTCTTACCAACAGTCAGTTAGGAATTTCCGTAATCTCTTCACAAAGCAAAAGGAATTTATTTCACCGTTCAAATGCAACGTCATCTAGTTTTGTCACGTCCAACATAACTATTAAACTTACAGCTTCATCTTAAAATTGTGAATGTTGGCTGCAGTGGTTGCTTCAAAGTAAAATCAGTTTATGCAAAGAGCTTACACACAGATAAATAATCACTGAGACATACCACACATACCTGGGCTCAGTCTTGAAAGTGAAATGTCTTCGGTGAAAAATGAAACACATTTATTGTATTTGTAACTAATGTACCTTAAAAGTAAAACAAATATTGATATTCCAGACACAAGCCCCAAGATCTATAACTAACTGTATGAAATGCACGCTGCTTGCATTTAGTAATCACACTCTGCTTTCTGTAACTAGAAACAAGATTCATTGAGGACTATAATTCACCAGCCTTTTTTGCCACAGTGTTTTACTACAGTACCATTATCCTGCCGTATTACATTTTACTGTATGTGTACAAGCCCCATAAATACACAAGCCTATGTAAAGTAGGCAGCAATGGCTCTCACTACTTTTGGAATACTTGCAGCTTTTGAATTTTATGTGGGTTTCACATTTTGTTGATGTGTTTGCAAGGGAATATGTACTGCCCAGAAGATAAATGTTTTTACATTTCCATTAAAAGCTATAGCGGTAAATAAACCATCAGAACTCATGCAGATATTCTCTGGAACATCTACAGAAGTCCATTAAAATGTCAAAATCTGTGTTAAACGTCTGAAAAAGCAGCACTGGATACAGCACATTGAAAACTTAAACATATGCGTGTATTAAATGACACAGATATTTTACAGTATTCCACAAACCTCTGCAGAGCACCCAGCACAAGTTTACACTCATCAGCAACAGGTCAGCACAACAGTTCCCCTTTTATTACAAACACAGCGAGCCCCACAATCAGCCAGGCGGTGCAGAAAGAGCTGCAGGTTGCTACTAATGCTCAAAGAGGAGCTGTTCGGAGTCTCAGAGAGTATTTATTTATAATAAGGATTTAGAATAAATTTTAAGGTCAACTTCTGCTCAGATTTGCACCTCAAGCATCACAATGGACTCAAATGCTGTCACCCGTCAGGAATTGTCTCCCATGAGCCAGCATCACATTCAGCACAGCCGCACAGGGCGCACGTCAGCACCGCAGCATCGTTCCAGCTGAGATGAGCGCAGTCTAGTGAGCTGAAGATTTTTTTGTCTTATTTTGTTTTTATTTGAAAGGCTGAGGTTCATAAACATTCACCTCTAACACCCTGGTTTACGTGGCGCTTCAGTACAAAGGGACATTCCTGAGGAACAGTGTAAGCCTGCAGTAAGTACCACAGCTGACAGGATTTATTCCGTTCCCCCCAGGCCAGCCGCGTGCACCCCAGCAGCAGCTTCCCACGGCGCTCCGTTCCACAGGACCACCGGTTTCACACCCTTCTTCAAATTTAAGACATACTAAGCTCACACAAAACCCAGGTCTCAAGGAGGTGAGAGAAACTCCTCCCGACGGTTAATTTCAGTACAGAATAGGGAAGCTCACCACCCAATCACAGAAACATTTAAAACCCTGATTATCGCGGCCACTGAACGAACCAGGAACAGCCCAGGACAGCTTGAGAAACGTCCCTGGCGGAAGATTCAGTACTGACCACACCAACCTGTCCAAACAGCACAAGGAACTTAAAACCAGTTGTCTAAACAGATTACTAGCTACAAAAGGGAGCACTTTGTTTGCTCCTGTACCAAAACCAGTTAATATGTTAGTGTCTGAAGCACTAATAAGGTAGAACGTACAGAACAGGGATTATTCTAAACTTAATTAACGGATATCAGCCGAGTTTTTTCCAGGTTACAGTTCAAGACTGGTTTGACAGCAGTCACGGGGCAGTAAGAAGGAACTGCCATCAGTGAACTAGAGAGGATGTTATAATTTATTCCGTTTGCTGACTCTGTCACAAACCACCAGGATCTATTGGTCGTATTGATTCCAGAAGCTGCACCGAAGCTAGCATGGAGCTGCGGGAAACGACCGAATCAAGCTGTCCGCATTCTTCATCGTTTCACTTTGAAAGTAAATGATTGTGTCACCGAGCAGCAGTGACTCCAGTGCTCAGTATGCTCTTGAAATTAATAGAAAGAAAAATCTCCTTTGGCAAGAGTACAGGAAAACACCAGGGTATGATTAGGGTTACCAACCCGCCAGCGTTATGGGTATGAAATCTCTCCAAAGTTGCTTTATATGGTCAAGGTAATAGGTATGAACAGCACTACATCATCTTAACGGCAGGGCTGTAACGCACAGAAAATAGCAGTACAGCACGTATTTCTCAAGGATGAGGGCTTGATACCTATTCAGAAACTCACACCTTGCATCTCCATTGCTTTGCACTTTTTCTATTGATTTAAAACCGAGATTTGTAAAAAGCAGCTGGGGCACCTAGCCCAATGTGATCCTAAATGCAAAGGGTTACAGATTCTCAGGTAACGTGGCAGCATCTGAAACTCTATCACCAGACTATACATGGCATCAAGCACAGAATCCCACTTTAATGTCCTAGTTCTGCAATCCCAACCACGCAAACGCTGTTTTACACCCATCAGGGCACCAGCTTTATGCTGAAGGTGAACAAAAGAAAAGGGACCTCAAAGAGTACATGCTTTAGAGAAGAACTACTTCAATGCAGGAGGAGGAAGGAGAAGAAAGTATTAATCAGGAGACTGAAAATGCTCATACTCCGCATACACACAAAGAGCAGCAAGCTTGTCAAATGCAGCAGAAAGGAGGATCTGTTTTTGATGTCTTCCTCTCCACCCACCCCACAAAAAGAAGAGTTTCAACAAACTGAAGAGAACACAGACTAGACAAAAACTATTTAAAGAAAGAACAAAAGGTCAGCTGAGAAGATAAGGAAAGAGTAAGTCAAGAAATTCACTTGAGAAGATGTACAGGAGAAGAAACAAAAGGTCTTAGTATATATTGTACTCTATAAAACAGAGCACTGCCCAAAACCCATCAGAATTGCACGAAAAGAAAGCAAGATCAATCTCCACCACTTGTTGGCTGAACTGACGCTCTGACTTCAGCACATTACTACCTGCGTGATCCCAAGATCCTGCACAATTGCCTCTTGCGAAGCCTTCTTCCAGGACTGGGATGAATGAAGAGAAAATACCCGAGAACTTGAGAAGCAGAGGTGGGAAGTAAACAGAGAGACTACTGAACTCCATTAGGCACTACGCGACACTTTCTCCCTTTTTCAGAACGGGCGAAGCTGTGCCTCATCTGCTCCAGCCAGTCTTCGTTTCCCTATTTCAAGGCAGAACTGGAGCCCTCTATAAGCCACACGCAGGACTTGAGAGCCTTGCCACTGTCAAATACACAGCTTTTAAAATGGCTTTTTAATACAAGGGTGAAACCCTTCTTCCCTTCACAAATTGCTTCAAAATGTCCCCAAAACAACAACCTGGATACAACGAGCAAGGTTAGTCTTGTGAAGGGACGCAGATCATTGTCGGCAGCACGGCTAAACACGTTGCTCTGGCAAACTCAAAATTCAACTCCACATCTTCGGAGAGGAGAACCCAGCCCTCCCTTTCCTCTCAATTTCATCACTCCAATGAAAATCAGAAATAGTTCCTCTGGTATCCGTGCAGTGAACAGTCTCAGCAATACAAGACCCAGGCCCCGAGGTCCAAGCGCAGGGAACGCGCCCGGCAGCCCGACAATAACGACCAGCAGATGAGGATGCATCAGAGTTTTGCCGATTCCTATACCCCACAACAACTGCCTCACTGCACACACTCCAAGCTAAACGAGGCCTCTGTTGCACACAATTAATAAACATATCCATGGGGAGAATCTGTTGTGGGGATTGAAAGCCAGAACTGTCTCTTCGCGAGGCCAACTCTGCATCAGTAGTGAAAGAAACGGCTCTGGTCCCGCGAAGCCTGTGCCAGCAGGGACTCTGTTATATTTAAATCAACATTTGCCACAGCAGGGGATTATCAGATGCTCTACTTAAATGCTGGATTTTCTTTTTTATTTTGATGTTTAACTCATAAAAACCTGAATTTATTTGTGTTGGGTGCTGATGCTTGAAAGCACAGCTGCTCACCAGCTCCCTTTTGCTTGCCACGTGAATGCACGAGAAGAGGATTTAAAACCCCTTTCCACTCTGCCTACCATCAGGATTTGGGTTTTCTTTCTCTCCTACTGCTGTGGCAATGCAACCAGCATGCCCTAAAACCTCAGCAACCTCCCAAAGCAGTAATGTGCAGAATTTTCTCATGTTCCCTTCTCCATAGAGGCAAACTCTGGAGATGGGAAACCTGGGAACAAAGGCTGCAGAGACAGAAATGCAGAGAGCTGAGCTGCACGCAGTCTGCAGGCAGCACATGCTGCTCCACGAGGTGCTGTGTGGTATCACCAGTCAGAAGCAGGTGCCCATCCTGCCCACGCAGAATTCCAAACCGTTTCCCAATGGGCTGAGGCTGCCTAACCTGTCTGAGAGGGTAAAACAACGGGGAATTGTCCTGGTTTCAGCTGGGACAGAGTTACTCACTTTTCTTCACTGCTGTTGCCACGAGGTTTTACTGTTCGTAAAGTCAGACATTCACTAGTATTTAATGTGCAAGAGATGGACTTTGGCTCCACCTCCTCAGAATCGGGTAATCCTGAGGAATCCGTGCCAGCCACCACTAACAAACATCCCTGCTTCCCACTGCCTGTGGGTCAGGGTTTTTCAGGTTAAGCTATGGTGTAGACCAAGAACATTTAACGTTTCTATCCTGGGATTTGAGAAATATTCAGCACCTCTAAGCTGCAGAAAAACAATTCCAGAGATGAAGATTTATATTCTTGATAATGGGGCAGGCTCACAGAAATAATTGAGCTGAACTTAAACTTCATGCCAGTTGGACAGCGTCTGCCTGTTACTGAGCTGCGTCGCGTGACCAGAGGTTGGGCTGTATCAGCCATTCCCAGCCACTGTCAGAAATAAACCCCTAGATTAACTCGTGACTACAGCAAGCACAGGAAATGTGTGCTCTTCGGGAAATAATGTTCCTGAACTTCTGCACTTGATGGAATAATCAGAATCTTCCCAGGCACTCAGACAGATGCTGGCATGGTAACAGGAAGGGGGCAGGGATCTCCCATCCATTTTGTTTTCAGTTTGCATTTCCAGGTCCATGCAGAGTATGGATTAAAAAAAACCAAACAAACAAAACCCACAATGCCACAATTAGCATCTATTTTGCATCTAATGAAACAGAAGACGCGCTTCTTTGTCCGCAGTTATTTCAAGCCTTATGTTTTCATCCAGGGCTTCATCCAAACTCTAATGAAATAAATTCTTGGATCAGAACCACAGATTTGCTGCCAGCACTGGGTTTTGAAGCCTTCTACACTTCTCAAAACCCTCACAACAATTACTGAGCAAGACTTACTGCCTATCTCAGTTATTTTTCATCCACATGTTCAACCAGGCAGATTGTCCCTAACTTGAAAATACCAGAAGAGTTTATAACCTCAAGCTTACTGCCACAGACCAGAGCCATTATTTAGTTCAATCTGGTACCCAGTTTCTAAAGGCACTGAATTATTTCCAGTAGACTGTTTACCTTGATGAGCACAGAATTAGCCTTGCATCCTGAGCCTTTATGGGAAATTTTATTGTCCAAAGCAAATATGACCTGTTAAGATTTACAGGCTTTATTAGCAGCAATAACAATTTTACAATCAACATCAGTAAATCAGGGTTTATTGAGAACTCTACAATTTTTATCTGTAGAAAGCAATTAAAATGTCAGTTTCTCACTGGATATAATTCCTAACTTTCATAAAGACAGATATCCTGTTTAAATGTTGAGTGTAAAACAGTACAGTTCAAATAATTCTAAAATTCTTAGTAAAATTCAAACAGTGTTGGCTGAGAATCACAAATTTTTTCCCAAATGGCTGAATTCCAACCAAGATAGCATTTTTGGCTATTTAACTATATAGAAATTTGAAAACAGTCAAATGTATGCAATCATTCAGCAAACCATACTGCTTGGGTAGAAATATACCCATCATTTGTTTCTTTTGGTCTCAAAGACAACACATAAATTTTATACAAATTTTTTCCCAAATGGCTGAATTCCAACCAAGATAGCATTTTTGGCTATTTAACTATATAGAAATTTGAAAACAGTGAAATGTACGCAATCAGTTCAGCAAACCATACTGCTGGGGTAGAAGGGTACCTATCATTTGTTTCTTTTGGTCTCGAAGAAAACACACAAATTTTATATAGGTTTTCACTTGAAAACGTTTTGCTCACCTTTAAATGCTGTATTTGTAGAATCAGTAACAAAACCAAACTGACACCCATGGTAGCACACTGTTCACACTATGGAAACAGTCAACATAGAAAAATGTACTGCAATTTCCTAAGGACGGTACTAGGACCCGTGTCACATTAACAACATTCCTGCAGTGAACATACAGCGTAACGCAAGACACGAGGAGTCCTTGAGCCTACGAAGTTTCGGGAGAGTATATTAAAGAACCAAACAGAGAAAAAAAAATGGTGGTGAGAAAAAAAGGGAGGGAAGGAAGAGGAAGACAACCAGAACTTGAAGTCACTGGACCTTGCAAACCACACGGCAGCTAAGCCCGTTTTGCTTCTGTCCCCATTTCTCACCAGCCAGCAGCAGTGACACTGCGCAAAGCCTCACCTCAGCCGCAGGGACTCCCTCGGGTGGCCGGCAGTGGAGAACGATCATCCCTTCGATAGGAACCTCCTTCCCTTGGGGGTCTTGCTCAAAGTTTTTCCGTAAATCTGCAGAGTTTAATGCAATAACTCATTACACCTCCAAAAGCCATTCCTCCCCACACAATCCTGCGCAGGCTGCGACCAGCAATACGGCTTTGCCGCGTTCTGCTCTCACGGGTGTATAAAGCAACGGACAAGGGAGAGCTACCAAGTGTTCCCCAGACGAGAGGCCGAGAGACCCTACCGTCTTCAGCTGTGTTTCCATTTCTCCACCTTTAAGAAATAGTTTGTGTGTGGTTACAGAGATGATCAACATGAGAACCCCCAAACTCCGCGGTTCCAGCTGCACAATCCGTCTCTCCAAAACGGGAGAATTGTTCGGGGCTGTCAGAACTAACTGCATACCCCAGACTGGGTGAATGCCCACGTATTTTATAAAATATTCTAAGCTAGATGTTTTCT
>NW_010107728.1:35957-50815 GCF_000699245.1 Pterocles gutturalis | reverse complement strand
AAGGAGAGGACTGAGAGCAATTCCACACACCCCAAACCGCTGACTGTAAGATTGCTGCACTTCAGGTACCACGGCCAAGCCGATAATTCAGGACAAGAATCGGGGCGTACTGTCTCGGCGTCACAGTGATGTGGCCGCAGCACTTCTATGCACAATGTCTGCGTAAACCAGAGCAGACGCAAAGGAAACCTGTATGTCATGGCACTGACCTGGCCCAGATACGACCAGGAATATGTAAAGTTTTGCTTGTTGCCAAAGGAAAACAAAACAGAAGGAATGTTACTTACTACATGTACTTTGAGAGTTAGGATGTTTCCATTAGACATACTCATTTTCTTCAAACAGTGTCTCAAATTCCACATTGTGAATCTATTGATTTAATTTTCTCCATTGCTTACACTTCATGAAATACACCCCCTTAAACAGCAGAGGCTCTGAGTCAGTTACACTTTAATATATTTTATAAAATACATTAAGACTTATTTTAGCAAGCCGGTCACTAGAGAAAGATGCATGCAGTGCGTGTATTCTCCTTTTTATGATTCTTTGTTAATGTTTTTTTTCACACAGATAACCAATATATCTTCCAGCACCCTACTTAAGAAGTCATTCATTAACAGTTAGGCTGCAGCTGTGCCTTTATTAAGATGAAAAATGGAGTAAGAGCCACCTTCTCATCTTCTCTGCGTTCCACGCTACCATAAAGAAATACTTACCTGCATTTCCAGAGAAATATAAAGTGCTGTAATGCTTTGGACTTGACTCACAACTCAGAATCTCTAGGCTTTAAGCAAAAAAAAAAAATATAAAAAAATAAAAAGGAAAAAATTTGACACTACCACAGTGTCCACAATGACAGGTGCTGTGCAGAAGTCAAGGGTTCTGCATGTTGTCACAAACTGGACCTACACATCCTGATCTCTCGTCCTCTGCAGGGCATTCCCCAGGTCACAGACCCGTGCCCCAAATCAAGCAGCGAGGTTGTTCACCCCAGCCAGGGTGACACAGGTCCCCGGAGGGGTGAGCCCTGGAAACTCCTGGGGGCGGTTTACAGACAAGTCCCATCATCTCTGCACTCAGAATTGCTCTTCTTTTCATAAAAAACATGGCTTCAGGTACAAGTAGCGCAGCAAATGGCCAGTGCTGGAACACAGTTCTCAGGCGAAACGCTCCGCCACGCGCAGCACGTTCCATAAAGCAGCAGCGAAGGGACCCCCAGGAGTGCCTGCGAGGTCAGTACCATATCTGCGGTTACGGCTGGCAGCTGGGGACGGGGTTTGCAGAACTGGTGCCACAGTGATGGGCTTAAAAGTCCCAACACATGGCTCCACCTGCTTCTGCTCATTCTGATTTTTACTCATATTGCCATATTATGGGGTTGGGAAATCACAGTGCAGGGAAAAGTCAATAAAAATTCAATTCGGGATAATAGTCCTTTGCAGCTTAGCAATACAGGGGAGTTATTAGCTCGTTCAATGTTATGACAGCTAATGCAGTAAAATAAAAAATTGAATTTACACATATTTACACATTCAAACTAAATCAGCCAACAAAAAAAATCTGTTATTTATAAAATCAAGGAGTTGTTACATTGTTCTATTACTTATCTCAAATGTTTAAGTTATCCTGTTAAAAAAGGATAATTTTAGAGAAAAAGAATTATGAAGTACTGCTAGAACACTACTCAGTAAAGTTACCGTTCAGAGTTTCTTGCTTGAGCCTCCCCAACCCATCCTCCTGCCCCTCATCTCCAAGAAGCCTTTCTCCCAACTCTCTGCAGCTTGTTGCCATCATTTCCTGGGACTAGATCTTTAAAGACCTGAACTGGTGATTTAAAGGAAAAGGATTCACAACAGGAAAGTAATTTCCTGAATTCTTTGATAGCAGCACAATGGCAAAAGAATGGTTTCAGGCTCTGATCTGTTAGAACAATAGAGCAGATCTAATTGCAAGGTAAAAACTGGATGAGGCTTTGAGCATCTCCACAGTCCCACAGGAACAATGGTATTTTTTAGACCCCCATGATCAACATGGAGCAAAAGGGCACTTTTCCCAGGATTTTCAGTTTGCGTTAATCTTTTTTATTACATTGCATTGTTGTGACAGGGTCCATATGCAATCCAGATACTCTGAAACAGACTCGTTGAGTGTAAATGCAAATCAACCCATCCACATTAAAATAGAGAGCTCTGAAAAAAACCCAAGGCATGCTTTCTGTGATATTCCTACAGTATCTCACAGGGAAGGCTTGCAAAGACAGCGGCACCTTCCCAGTATCCGTTTATTTTTAACCCTAAAAAACCAGTACGTTTTCATACCTTAAAAACCCTAGAATAACAGAACATGTACTGTACTCACAAGCTATGCGGACAGATGCTTTCCTACTCTTTGAGGTCCCTAGATGGCTCCATGCAACGCATTGGCACCAGTAATCTTCTGGCCCATGAAAATCTTCCACCTGCTGTCTTGTCACATTGATGAACACCTCTCGAACTTTTAATCCTGAAGGGGAAAGAAACAGAAAATTAGCTGATACAGGCTATCTTACTTGGGCATGAGGCTAAGGTTAGTCAAACCTTTTCTTTTAATTAAACAATTCCATTTTTAATCAAGGCAAAGCTTTAATTACTTTGATAATAATATATTGCCACTAATTAAATTCTAAAAGCTGAGTAGGTCATAATGCATTGAGTTACAGGAATTACCCACCCACTGTGGTCTTTGCAAGAATAAACCACCTCTCTCAGAAACCTCGTCTCCTGTGCCTTTTTCACCCAGAAAGTTTACCTGGAATTTTATAACATAATACACAATAAAATTGTCTTCCCATCTAACATTGCAGTGCCCTTGAGAACCTTTCTGAAGTACCCTGGTTGGCCCCCAATCAAGTCAAACAGCCAGAACTATGCATGTGTGACAGGAGCTAATCAAATGCCCCACTGAGCTCAGCCTGTCCCAGCCACCGCCGCCGCAGCTCCGTCCGGCCGCCACTGCCTCACGCAGCAGACAAAAGCCATGTCTGATACCGCAGAGAAAGCTAAAGTCAAGCCATTAGAGTCTGGAAGGAGTGGAGGGGGGGGGGGAAAGAGGGGAATTTAGCAGTATTGCCCTTCAGACCAGAAGCATTTGCTTCAGACAAAGCCTGAAGGCAAACACCAGGCATCCCGAAGCCTTGTACACCTGACACATCAGTGTGTTCGTCATATCTGCAACTGCCTTTGCATGGCAACCTTGGGGAGAGGAAATAAAATCCAAATCTGGATTAAAAGGCAGTCGGAATCATTTGAAAGAGCTGGTCAGAAAAACATTAATTTGAAAACAGGAGACGTTCGTGGCTGCTGCTTTCGTCTTTCTCCTCCTCTGCAGTCCCAAGACACTTATTTCCCCTTCGCTGGAAACGAATGAAAACTCAATCTGAAAATATTTCATGACTGTGAAGTTTATAAAGCAGCAAGAAATTCCTAAACCCAAACTCCATAAAAATTGGCTTCCACTTAATCTCAGGCATCACTAAGAGCCGGGTGCCTCACCTCTGAACGGCACCGGGAAGCCAGCGAGCTCTTTGGAGACAGGAGAGATGGGGCCCACGGGGGCTGCTCAGCGAAGAGAGGCGGGGAAGGTCAGACAAGCTTTAAATACTATAAGGCAATACAAAATTGTTGCTACTTTTGCAGCAACAGACAAAGGGGATTTTTACTTCTTTTCATTTAGCCGGTTTGGCTTGAGTATTTCACAGGGATACCTGAAGCCATGCACAACCCTGCCATAGCTTCCTAAGTTGTCTCAATAATAATTTCAGTCACTCAAATATTTGTTAACTCTGTAATAAAAACATAGAGGTTTCCTGGTTGTTTTTAATCACATTTTGTTTTTTAAATACACGGATGCAGTTTTCAGCACAGCTGTTTACAAAACATCCCTTTATTCTCTGCCGGTGAAAGCAAGCCATTGCGGAGCAAACGCCGCCCGTGAAGTCAGCGGCTCTGTCACAACCTCCTTGCTGACAGACTGACCGTGAAATACACGATGAAAACGCACCACTTCAATCTGAACATCCAGGCTGCTCTGCCAGCGGTGAATCCGTGGGTTCCCCGTCACATAACCGTTCTGTGGAGTGATCCTTTAAAGAGGTTAAAGACCAGAGCAGCTCCAGTAAGTGCCACCAGAGAGCACCTGCGTCCTGGTGACCCCACACAGCAGGTGCTGACTGGCTGAAGGTCTGGCATCCCACCACGCTGGATGACACGGACAGACGCACGCTTGTTACCCACCTCTGTCAAACCAAGCTGTGAGCATCCCTGAACGACCCCGGCCAAAGCTACAAACACCAAAACTCCACAGCCTCCAAGTCCAAGCTACAACGAGGTTGCAACCCATCTACTTACAGACTTCCTTGCCAAGTCCTTGACCAACGCTGACCTTTCTGGGACGGGCTGTCTCTGTCAGGAGCCACTCAGCCAGTGTTCAGCTAGCTGGGACACTCCTGCGCAGCCACGTGCATCACATCTGCCTGTAAGCACAGCGCTGCTCCGTGCGCGGCTGGGAGGGCACGGCATCCCGCCGTACCCGCTATCCCCAGCTATCCTCCCATCCCGTGAGCACCTTACTCCCACCATGACCTCCAAGGATCGCAGAAGTGCTGAGGTTGGAAGGGACCTCTGGAGAACATCTCGCCTTTGGGGAAAGTTCTGTTTTGTTTACGGACAAACTACACATCTTTCCCTTTGTTTTAGAAACAACCACAGAAAGCAAACCAATTGGGAACAGAGGCAGATATTCTTCATTTATCATCATTATATTTCACCAACAAATATGCTCACCTACCCTCTGCATCTCCAACACCAGAAAAAACATTCATAGGAAATGACACAGAACGAAAAATCCATGCAAATAAGAACAGGCACCTAACAAACAAGAGCAACATTTTACCTGTGACTTGTGTAATTCCAATAAGCACTGCAAGTCCAACCCTTGAAATTATTGTGCAAATTATAACCATCATCTTTTGTTATACAGTACAGCCTTACAGAATATAAAATGATGACTATGGCACTGATATGCTAATAAGCTTTCCGCACTGTTGGATGGTTTAGCTGCAGATAGACTAATGCTGGCAGCAGATGAATAATTGCTCTCCATGTACTAAACATAACAGAGCTGCACAGAACTTCAGCATTTGTCAGCTTTATTTGTTTAAATGGGAAAAACACTGACAGCAGTTATTGCTGCAATCCTTTTATTTATCAGATAAGAAAACTCTAGTTACTCTTAGCAGGTCTGATCCTCTGGTGAAACCAAAAGTTGAAATATTTGCAAACTGATTCTGAGGTGCATGCTGCAATGTTCAGGCAAGCAAAATAAAGCAGAAGGAAATTAATCAAACCGTAATTATTATATTTTTATCACAGCAGCATCTGCTAGCTCAGGCTCCCACTTTGTGAGGCAGAGTACACAGAGAGAGCAAAGTTCCTGTTCTGCCACCTTTATGCAGTAAATGGATATACAGCTTTGAATTTCCTCGTGTTTGGGTTTCTTGTTGCTATTTTTCACCATTTTGCTATATATCCTCCCAGCATTTCAATCACAGAACACATAGCGGAAGGACAGACCCACTCTAACGCAGTGTGCCCTCCCTTCGGCGAGCACACCACAATCGCACCCTCTCACCGCTCCTGGCACAAACCCGAGGGCAGTTCTTCACAGACGGAGCCCACGCAGTACGCAGAACACTGTGCATGCTTGGTAACTGACATGCTTATGCCCCGGATTTGACTCCAGAAATGAGGGCACTGCCAGTATGCACATTTATTGTGAAAAAAATCCCAATATTCTGTTTACTGAAGGCTGAGGAAGAGCTCCAAAATAATTTATGGGTATGGATACATGATGGTGGGAGAACATCCATGCCTGTCCATCAACACGTCACTGTGTAGAGGCTGTACCTGCATTTTTGTGTCCTAAGGATCATTATGGTAGCTTCTGGAACACACAGACACACCGAACTGTCTGGACCACACTTCTGCTTAGAGCACACCACTTACAGGGTTAGCTCTGTCTCCAGGCTAAATTCAAACCTGCAACATTTATATTCCAGATGCCATTTGCTCAGCCTGTGCCTCCATCTCTCAAACCTCAATGTTACTGGTGTTATTTAAAAAGCACCTAATGTTACTTCATCTTTTTTTATTCTGTTATTAATCCAAGGCTTAGAAAACATAATTGCAGTATTCACAAGACAGATTTTCATTAGCCATATGGAAGAAAAACATTCAGGGACGACATTTCTTCTGTATTGATTCAGCAACGCCTTTAGAAGTAAAGGTTATGCCTATTAAATTATTTTCCAAAAGGTAACTGTAAAAATTAAAATTCATCCAGATTAGCATTTACAAAAAGCCTTTAGTAAGAAATTTCTTCTGCATGTGTCACTTAAAAAGAATGCCAAACACTGCTTCAGATGTAACTTCTTCTTAAAGGGCATTTTTTCCTTTAAAAAGGAATTTCTTGTATTGATAGGGAGGATGTTAGGCATACACTGCTGTTTCCAAGACATGGAGTTGCCTAGCAATCTTGGAATTTAAAAAGAGGAGAAAAGCAATAACAAAACAGAATGGTGAAATTACAAGACGGTGCAACGTTCAATTGGTTTGCAATATTTATCAAGATGCTACTAAATGAGAAAAGATACAGGGTGTGCAGGGAGCATGATAAAATCCGTTGATCATTTTCAACTTTCTCCCTCCTCATTCTCCTCTTTTAGACACGCATTTTCACACAGTGGATTTCTCCTGCTTCGCCTTATTACCTACCAAACACCTATCGCTGCTCAGGGGTGACGGCAGATTCATCCTGGCAGGAATTCCCCAGGAGCAGATGCTTTCCTGGTTCCAGTTCTCACCAAAAAGCCTGCCACTATCTGCTAACTCCTGTTGGTGTACCTCTGAAGGGGATCTCCTGCTCTTTGCTCTGGCTCGTGGACGCTGCACTCAGGTGTATCAGCCCTTACCTGTAGCCTCATCCATGCTTTCCTCGGACACGTGCTCGTTTTGATGGACCCATTCGCCGTTGCACTTGAAGAAGATCTGCATAGCTGGCATGGCTTTACAGCGTAAGACAATGGGGTTGCTTTTTATAATGTAGGCATCATCTGGTTCCTCCATAAAATGGGGCAGTGTTCCAGGAGCAGATGGGATAGACTCGGGCAGGGCTTCACTGTTATCATTTCCTGAAAGGGAAGGAAAATACACAGTTTTCATGTTGTTGAACCCTTTGTATGATCTCATTTAATTGATTAAATACTATTTTGGATTTCATTAAAAACTATTTTTACTAGAGAAAAACCTGTAGAACTCAAGACCTGTCAGGATGGTGCTTTGCAAGAAATTTGACACACACACAAAAAATAATTTAAGTGTAAGAACTGGCAAGCAAATTGACAGAAAAGAAGCATCAGAACAGTCAGAAAACAGCATCATCACTATTGCAAATTCTGTAGATGGGGAACTGAGGCACGGAAAGGTTAAATGAGTCACCTAAGGCCATACAGAAGTCTGTGGAAGCAGCAGAAACGAAGCCGAGTGACAGCCCAGTGCCTCAGCCACTGAACCTTCCTTTCTTTCAGCGCATTTCCTTCGGATGTAGCCGGGATCAGAGTGTTAACCACAGAGAAGTACATTGCTGTGAGCAGCGTTACTGCAGCACTCCAGCAGTGGAATAAGCAAGCGGTGATTTCATACCCACTTAGAGGAAATTCTCAATATGCTCTTACACCATTTCCATTTACCGCAGCCCCTTGAAGGTGACACAAAAGTGGAAAAGTGGTTTCCACAGGGCCACTAACTGCAGGATAGTGAGCTTCCTCAGCCTGAATCACCGACAGCAGGATCCAAGGGCATTTGAGCCTCAGTGTCTATTTTCCGAGTTCCTGTTCCTTACAAGCACTGGCACACAAGCTTTTCCTTTACTACAACTCTTCGAATTGAGTCAAACCCTACCTGCTGCTGTCAAAACTGGAAAATTCCCATTGATTTTTAGCAATGCTGGGATGTCAGTGGTTTGTCAGTTTTGTGAGAAAATTCAGAAAACAGCAAAAAAATATGTCAGAAGGGATCAATTTATCCAGGAAGATCAGAAAGCATTGAATACGGGAGGACACCGTCCACGTGCAGACGAAGGGAACACAGAGCCAGAGAAAGGGGAATGCACATGGATTTAACCAAAAGCCACTACATGAAGTTGGATGAAAGGTTAAGTTATGATGGTATAAAGTCTAGAAACCTTCACAGGTCCAGTAGATTACAGAACAGTGAGAACATGCTTTGTCTTCATTTCCATTAAAAGCAGGTCTCTCTCACTTAGCACTCAGTGTATCTGTGCACATACACCCTGCGTACGTGCTGCGAGATCATTACGATTGTCAAACGAGTTCAGTGTTTTAAACTACATTCACCATGTACTTTATAAAATATTAGCATAATTTTTAGAGTTTTACTACCGAACATTTATGCCAATTTCTTCTTGTCAGTCTTTAGTAATACTGCGTCCCTGCAGGCTTTATTAAATCCGAGCTTTACAGAAAATAACAAAAACGTCATCATAAGATTTTGGAGAGGCTTGGAAATCCCACGCTCCCATCAACGCTTTGAGTGCCTCACAAGGCAGCAACACGCTTGTGCAGAGGAAGAAGAGTGATCAATTTTATAAGGATCATTCAGCAAGAGAACTCAGAATGACCCATTGTTACTCCACACAATTTGCTATTTAGGGCAAGACACAAAGCATGAAATCCCAGCCCACTGAAATTAAGGGCACAGTTCTCTCAAGTGGCATCTAGACTGAACGATGTGGCTTTACATTCCTGTTCAGGGTTACTGATGAGCACCTGGAGGATCCCACACCTCTTAGGGATTGCCATGCTTTTGTCCAGCTCCCCTCCCCAACAGCTAGTTTGGGTGAAGCAGGAAACACTTCATGCCGTCACCAGCAGAGCAGCTGTGGGCTGTAGAAGTGGCTCACGCCTAAAGAAAACGTTTAACATAAAGCGGTAAGTCAAGGTGCATCTTTCCACTGAAATGTATCTGGCACCACTTTAAGTGCCCTTGAAAATCAAACTAACAAAGATCAGAGTACACAAAAGGAAGAATGATTTTCTGTGTCCTATCCCCAACAGACTCACAGGGAGCTGTAACTCTGCTTCTGCATGCCGCACACATGTAATTGCTCGCATTCACCGTTGTCTGACGTTTCATAATGCAGATGAAATCAGCATCTGGCACCAATCTACTGCAGGGAGCACAGGAGGTGAGCAAAGCAGCTCGTTACCCTGCCCTGCGCGAGGTTAGGCTGGAGAGCAGCTCTGTGCCTCTAAGAAATACAGCCAGTAAATGTGTTTAAAAACCATCAATGGGATAAATGCTGTTTTAGCGTAGATAACCTCAGGAGATGCTGACCAGAGCAAAGCCTCTCCTAAAGTGCACTTACCACTTGGAATTTTAACTTAATGCATCTTTCTTTTGTGCATCATCTTTTCTGTACCCAAACTTATATTCAAATTCATGGGAAAGCCTACTGGAACTTTGGAAGGGTTTTGATTTCCAATTATTGAGGTTTTTCATTCATAACCGTCAGTTTTCAAGATTCAGGCCATTCACAGTTGTAGACAAACGGCTGTTTTAATGCAACGGTGAATGACAGAAGACCAAACTATCAAACACAATTCTTGTCTTTTTCATTCTTGGAAAATTACCTTTCAGAAAGTGCTTTGTGGTTTATGTTCTGCACACTAGTCCAATAGGGACTTTAAATCTTTTTATGACAACAATAGAAACAAAAAAGGAAGGAGGAAAAAAAGAGGAAAGTTAGGAACAAACACTAAGTTAATCTATGAGATAAATATACAGCTGTTAGTTGTCAGATCACATCAGAAAATCTTGATAGCAGCAGACATGAATCCTTCAGTACTTCAGAACTGATGAGGGTAAAATTTAGATGTTAAAGTGACATTTTAAAACAATGAAAAATCATTAGTTCTAAACTTTTTTCCCAAATTACGCATTATTTAAAACAAGTAAGTAGTATTACTTTATTTAAAAAAAAAAAAAAAAAAGTTGTTAGTGTGACTGAAACAAGCTGAGTAACTTGCTGGGAACAAATATGAATAATCCTTTTGTAACAACCATCCTCATAGGAAAATCCATCCTCAGAAGATGAAAAAAATTCATATCACAGAATACGTAACTTCCTTATGCATGGAATGGTTTTCATAATAAAATCTGAGTCACTATTCACTCAGAAAAACTACTTGGCGAGATCTGTCTCCATTCTTTAATCAGATGACCCTGTCCCATATGCAACAATGTGGGGTTTTTGGAAGTCACTCAGATATTGATGGAAACACAAGATTTTGTTGCCCACATGAAATCCTTTAATGCCTTTGTTATTTCCTCTAGTACACGGATTTACTAAAGCCTACAGGGACGCGGTATTTAGCGAAGATTGACAATACAGCAGCAGCGAGAACGGTCAGTAATAAAACACGCATGCTGATGAGTTTCACTGCATAATTTTTCTTTCAGCTCTACACATCGAAGGGGAATCCAATTACTACTTGCTCAGCACTGCTGGTAAATGCCACAGAAGTGCTTAACTGGCACGGCTGCACAGAGCACCTCCTGCCCGGCCGCTTCCCCGCGCCTGCCAAACCTGTACCGCTGTACCACACGGACCCGCGGGCAAGCCAAGCGGCACTATGGATGCTCTGTTCAGACCCTGCAGCCTCAGAGTCGGTGTTTCCTGCTTTTTCTACTTCAGGATATTCCCCAAAGATATAATTTGTAAACTTAGAGAAATTTTTGTTAGCTTTTTTTTTTGTTGTTGTTTTTAACTGAACTCCTGGTTCTCAGTTATCCCTTTCAGAGCATTCTGCAAAGCAGAGAGAATTTTAAACATCTTTGCAACCCAATAATACAGCTGTTTTGTTTGGTTTTTTTTACTGGATGTTCATCTAGCCTACAAGGAGGCAGCATTCCTCCTGATTTTAAGTCACACACCTGAGGTACCTGCCATTCACATTTTTAAGATACGCCCTTAAAACCAGACATCTCCTGGGATGCCATCTTGGGGAGAAGCTGGAGGAAAAGCGACAGTGAATGGACCCCTTCTCCTCTTGCTGTGCTGGTGAAATCTGCACTGACAGGGTCTGAGACCTGGCAGCACTTGGGAAAACTTGACTGTGAAAGCGAAAACCCTCAGGGCTCAGTAACCTGAAAGGAGAGGTGCTCCTTTGAACAAAAGGCAGCTCTGGTGGGAAATCAAGGACTGCTTAAAAACACACTATACAAACATGATCGTTTCTCTACTTCACATCTTCGCAGACAGGGTCTCCTAAATTTTCAGCACACGTTGAAAGTCACAAGTGCTGTATGTACATCTCAGCAAGCCAACTCTTGCTATCAGTGTATTAGTTTCATCAGACCTTCTTGCTTCCCATGGATATAAAGTACAAAGTTCCAGCAGCTGTACCGTAATCCTTCTCATCAAATATTTGGGCGACAGGTGGAAAATTGTTCTGCCAGCTGAGGAAGACGAAACCCGTTCCTCCTGGCAATCTTCTGCAATGAAAACCCCCCAAAAACGAATGGGCAATAACTTGTGGAAATAAATCTAAAATATTATCACACAAAAGCCGTGTGCTCAGAATCTTTAGCTGCAAACCAACCCCGCTTATCTGAATTATAAAGAATCTCATTTCTTCTTCTGTGAGCATAGGGCTAGATACTGAGCTGGATGCTTCTACCCAAAACCATTAGTTATACACGAGGTTTTTTTTCCATTTTGCTTTGCTTTGAAATGCACTGTGGTTTCTTTGATCATTACGGTTTTTTGCATGCATCGAGGAAGTCTGACAACAAATCTGGGAATAACACATCATCAATTTCATTTTACAGAAGGGTAAGCAGTGGGTCTGAAAAGGGACTGTGGAGAAGAGCGAGCCATGGAGCTGGCACCCCATGCCCCAGAGCCGTGTTCAGTACTCCGTGAAACCGTGCTAAGCTGTGTGCACTACTCCTCTGTTAGAAGGCTTGGGATGACACTGTCTCCAGCTTATTAGCAGGAAAGGAGAGTGAAAGCCAATCATGGAAATACGTTGTCTTAATAGGATTAAAAATCAAGACAACTCTCAAGTATAACACACACACACACACACTTTTAAATGCCTGTTTGTCTACTCACCTCACCCGTCCTTTCCTGTGTAACTTACTTCATGTCTAGGAAGCTGTAAAAGGTTAAATACTTTTCCAACGGCAAAGAAACAGACACAAGAGCAAGTCCCGGTGCACAAGCGACTGCCCACAGACTCACGGGTGGCGAGTGGGGCTGCCTGGAGGATGACAAAGAGCTGCCACAGCTGTGAGCAGCTGAGCGAGCCCACCTGAATAATTCACTGCTCCCTGGCCCAAAGCCTACGCTAGCTAACCACGTGCACACCATTTCTCCATTAAAAGGCAAGTCAGTGTTGGTCTGAACCTGACGAGGAGCGCGCACGGGATCCCTCAACTGTAACTGTGCAGAGCAGTACATTCCCATTTCTTCTGTTTCTCCGAACAAACTCCTGTTCCCCCCACTTTTCACCAAACAGCAGCAACAACACGATCATCCAAATGTCTTCTCACACAGAATCCGTTTGAGAACGAGCCTGTGATGTCCACACAGTTTTGTTCCTCAAGAACATAAAGTACTCTTCCTTCAGTGAGCAGGACTCCTGCCACGGAAAGGGTTTTTATGCTAACACGGGTGAGGCACTTTTCTCAATCTTCATTTGTTCCACTTCCTTCCCTTTCAATACCTTACGAGCTTTAGCTGAGGGCTGTACACTCTGTGTATACTTTAATCTCTGTGCACGTGACAGAATGCACAATTTAGTTACAGATATTTATTTATATAGAACTGAATAAAGTTTAAAAGCATCACACTTTTATCCACAAATTCTAGCCTTAATTCTTCTCCGACTCTTTCTCGAACAACCCAAGGGAAAAGTAGTGCTGCAGCTCTGCACTGGGCTGCACTTTCAGGTGTTCAGGTGACTCAGACAGGACTGATACCAGTTCTACAAGGTCAGGCCACTGATCGCATCACCCACGCAGATCAAGAATGAAGCAGCCACCCTTTCCCCATCTCCATCTGTTCTGAACTCCAACCAGAAACCATCAGCTCACTGCCAGGTCCCGGGGGGATGAGGAAGGAGTCTCAGCAGAGCAACCAAGGAGAGACGGGTACGTGGAGAGCAGCTCCCATTCATACAGCTCGAGTGGGTTCTTTTCATAAAAAGAAAAACAAATCAGAAAAGAAAGAAAAGCCCGTTTCACTAACACCGCTTTCCCTCTACAATTTAATATTTGGTCAGAAAAGAAAGAAAAGCCCGTTTCACTAGCACCACTTTCCCTCTACAATTTAATATTTGTGTGACATTGCTGTGCCCTCTCTTCAGCCATTTCATGAGAAACTTACAGTTCAATGAAATCCGTGAAAGTAACTTTCCATAAACCACGCTGTGAATGGGTTGCAGGAGGGCAGGGCATTTGTTTTCACCAATGAGGATTAATATGTTCATAAAACCTTAGTGGTCTTTCCTGTGCCAGCAGAGATGAATGTGTTATCCTATTGTAATCCCTTATGTATTCTAAATCTATCTATATCTAAGTCATACATATTTATAAAAATGATATATTGCATTTATTAAATATTAAGTGGATTACAAACTTGAAGACTCTTTCATACATTAACATATTTATCTAAATTGTAGATTTTTCTTCTTTAAGCAGTATGCAAGGAAAAAAAGATTCTCCAGCCTCCTAAATAGATGAATCTGTAACAGAAAGTCTTCCATCATGCCACGCGCAAAGAGTATCAAACTAGAAATATTTTGCAATTCTTCTTTCATGCTGCTTCTTACAATCAGATAGCTTTTCCTAAACCCAGGAAGAATTTAAGCAAAGATATCCCACCTGAAACAGAGTAAAATCTTTTCAGTTTTCTTGAGTATGCCAATCTTAAAGATCCCTTAAACAGAAAACTTCAAAAGTCACTCCACAATACCTGTTACCTGCCAGCTACTGTCCTCATCATGAACTTAAACTGTTTATTCAGCTACTGACCTGTTACCTGCCAGCTACTGTCCTCATCGTGAGCTTATTCAGCTACTAGTGGGAGAAGAAACAAAAGAACCCCAAAACAAATCAAAAGAGAAAAACAAAATAAAAACCACATGAAAATACTCTCTCTCAAGAACCCCCTACACCAAACGCCCCTACAGCTGACAGTTCTGTGCAGCACAAAGATTAATAATTTTCAAAACCTGAACATTTTCCATCTGAATCGTAGGCACAAAGATTAATAATTTTCAAAACCTGACATTTTCTATCCGAATCGTACGCTACTTTGTGAAAAACCTTTCTATATCCTGCTCCACGCTGCTTTTCAAAGAGAAGGGCATTTCAGGCTTTGGCTGACCTGCAAAGATTTACAGCTGTTGGCTCTGCAGCAAGTTGCTGGTGCTGCAAACACGCACTTTGGGCTGAGGCTGGCAATCTCTACTGGAACAGATCAGGCATTTATGAGTATCAGCCACCTTCTGCACTGAAACCTTCCTGCTGGCATACACACACCCTGAAGTAACAAAACTCATCCACCCTTTCCCCTTCCTCCCCTCAAATCAGTTAAATATTCCCCAGCGTTACAGCCTACCCTTCAGGAAAGTCATTGCTTTCGACTCTTGTCTACACACCTGTTTTCAGGCAATTGTACTAAACGCTGGACCTTCTGATCTGTTGCAGTGCAGAATGCTTTACTACGAAGCCTGC
>NW_010107728.1:29708-35926 GCF_000699245.1 Pterocles gutturalis | reverse complement strand
GCTCTTTAACGTAAGCTCTGGAATCCAGACCATTTACTGATGTCAAAAATTCCTGTGTTTTGGGTAAGGAAGCATGAGCCCCCGTAGTTTCAGTGTTTCAGAGGCGCCAGGGCAGCATCCTGAGAGCATACCTCATTTATCCTGTGAGCAAGACTGGAATAAGCTTTGGGGTGGGATTTTTGGTTGATTTTTAAAGGCTTTTTCTTTTTTTTGGATTCCATTAAATTAGAACTTTGCTATTGCTCAATTAACAACCTGTATTTTCTTTTCTGCATGGGAAAAGAAACACCATGACCCAAACAGTTTTTCTGACAGATGAAAGGCTCCAGGGAAAGAAGGCACAGAGCGGTGATTTTCCTGAAGTCTTGGCAAGGACTGTATTTCTTGCAGAGGTCAATGCAGTCCCTTCAGATTCCAATTCACAGCTCAATTTTTCTAAACTATTCTTCTTGTCCAACAATACAAGACATTACACTCTTCTTAACTTATCCCAAAATTGCTGGTAATTTTATGTTGAACAAGACAAATGAGTAAATCAACAAAGCACCCATTGTACTGGGTTTTTCAGGCCATTATGACCTGGACTAGTTCAATTTTGAAGTGGAGGCTACTTCATGGCTCGAGAGGCAGTGTCATTGTATGTCACACAACCTACAAACTGAAGCACCAGATCGAAGCAAGAATGGGTCAGACTCTGGTATGGAAAGACACGGGGGTGTTGGCTGATGAGAAGCTCAATACGACCTGGATGATCTTCCAATCCACACCATTCCGTGATCCTATGACATTGTTATAATGCCCACAATAGGCATGCGTAACCCACAGCTAGAAATTACACCTGATAACAAACTTTTTTTTTTCCTATCAGGGAGGGAAGAGGGGCAGATGGCCACCCTTGTGCACTCACAACTCAAGAGCCACTCTCAAAACAAAAAGCAGCGATAACATCCCAGAATACTTCAATTTTTTCCCAGCATGTCAAAAATTATAGTGTTTGACATTAAAATCCATCTTCTTCAAACTCTACAAACATGATATTTAAGTTCAATTTCTCATTGTTAAGAGACAGGGTGCTTTGTTAGCTGTAATAAATGCCAACTTCCACTTAGCCATTTGATGGGTAAGACACCAATTACGTTGACAGCTGTTCCCACTGAAGTCCAGTGGAGCTGGGGTTTTGTCAGGTCTCACCTGCCAAGCCTTTCATTGGCAAAGTGACATCCTGGTGAGGGCCACAATGAAAAAGAGGAAGCTGATCTAACAATAAGCCCTCATTCATTCATCTGCCATTTAAAGCAGTAGCACCTATTTATACCCTGTAAACACCGCTTGCATTCCTACCGCAGCACTGTTTAGCTGACGACCTCTAATTATCGCTTTGCAAAGGGAGAAAAGAAGCTGCATTTCTAAGAGAAATATCAGCACAATGATCTTAAAGTGAGGCTGGGTTAGTTCCTTCATCATTTTGAAGCCACTAAGTGTCTAGAACCTTCTTTTCCTGATACTGTGTGAACAGCTAAAAATACATTCAAACTGATGACAGTGGAGCAGCATTAAGTTTCCAATTTAGCACAGAACAGCACTCATACTGCTTTTAAAAAGTCAATGAGATTTAAGCACATGCTTAACTCATTTGTCAAGTCTAGTTAATCTGAAGAACCACCTTCTATCGGTGATTGATGCGTCTGACCTCCCTAATGCTGGCATCATTTTATGACAGAAAATTTAACTCTTAAACAGGATTTTATTTAGATACACGAATGAGCAGTTGAGTCAATATCATTCATCTACAGGCCTCCCCCTTAAAACACTTTGGATCAACAGCATGAAAAACTGCACTGATGACAAAGACTCCCTGCAACCTGTCTGTGCTGAATACCTGAAGTTCTTATTGCTTCCCAGCTTGATGCCATTGATCTACATCACAGGAAACAAAGTGAAACGCAATGCAATATATATACAATGTGTAATAGACAATATATTCAAAAAGACACGTACCTATGGCATGGCAAATCTATTCTGATGCTTAAAAACCTCAGCAAGTTTGTCATGCACGTAGAAGGAGCTTTGCTAAATCAACAAGTACTCCCATATTTCATGTTGGGAGCTGAGAACAGAAGAAAATTATGCTGATAACAATCCTTTTATTAATCACGTTCAAAGCTTTTCCTCAAAATCTTAGATAGCCTGTCAGAGACAAAGGCATTTCCAGTCTATTTAAAAAAAAAAAAAAAAAAAAAGCACAGAACAAAGTGTAGAGGTTTTTATCTTCCCTTCTAAATGCCAACTGATCCTAAAAAGTCTTGAACACTACTGTTGCCTTACCTTTAGTAAGTACGGGCTGTTGAACAAAAATACATTGCCACAGACTCACCAAACTAGGTCATAAGAGATGGATGACACTGACCACTAACCCCAGCATACTGCTTACACCCTTCCATTCCTCTGTGCAGTTTCCCCTGATGTGGTATCTGACGACTTCCCGAAGGACAGTGGCAAATTCTTTAAAAATAATTAAATTAACTGAATGCTCAGAGATAAACTATCACTTTTAGCCAGTTTCAACATTAGGAGGAAAGAAATTCCATCTCCTAGAATCTGCCAGCCTGCAGTTACCTTCACAGATGTAAGAACATCCACGCACGCACACATGCACATTGAACCTGACACCCGTACCCAGTAACGATCACAAACTCGTTTCGGACTGCCCCAGGCCCTATCAGCTGCCTTCTTTCCTTATCTTTTATGAAAAGCGCCACGAAGAAAGTGGAATTATTCAAGAGCTGTGTTCAAATGCTCTATGAGCAATATCCTTTTCATATCTGCAAGATGATAAAAATCACTTGTTACTTCATTGCTGTTTGAGTCATCCTCTCCCCACGACACGCAGCATTATTAACCTGCTGTGTTCATCACCAGCTCCGGGATTGAAAGCCCTTTTGTTCCAAGACTTGAAGATTTATTTGTCAAGTCTGACAGCGGTGATGTAGCCTTGCAGTGAACATCAGTGTCTGAAAAGGAACTTACAAAAACATGAGCTGCAGGAAATAGCCAAGATCATGGCAAAGTGGGATATTTGAGATGAGGAGAGACACTAGATATCTAGATAAAAATCTGCATTTCCAGAAGAAAAGACTCACTGAAAAGATATGAAAGCATTATGGAACACTGAACTGCTAGATCTCATGTGTTTAACATAGACTTTAGATATGTATATCTTCTGTAATATCTGTAAATTCCATCTACACATCTTTCATTCTAGGTCTTGAAAAATCAACAGGTACAAAGGAGACACAGACTATTAGTGTCGAAGACAAGACACAGTCTGTGCTCTTGCCTGTACAGTAACATGAGTGGTGTTACCTTAGGCTGAACTTAAATACATGAGCTGGGAAATCAGCCCTTGATATGATTAACCTTATCACGCTTTCACTGGGCTGTATTATGACATATTTTAAGTAATTTTCTTAATCAGAAAACTCCATAGTATATTGTGAGAAATCTAACCTATGGGCACAGCTCATAACCACTCAACTACATCAGGATCTAACTAAAAGCAAATGAACCAACTTCAGTGGATTCACAACACACACAACTCAATCCATATATGCAAAGGGGAGTTACACACTGGGCACTCTCAACAAGCAATATTTAGGCAAGATGTGGTAACGTAGCTGTGTACATAACCACATATCACACAAGCACCGAAATTATGGGCCAGATCCCCCTCTGGTATGAAGCTGCATAGCTTCATTTAAGCCAAGAACTGCATACACAAATCTTTTTATTATCCACAGACAGGCTTATAGATTTATATACGTCTATAATTGGCTTTAACACTGGACTTGACATTAAATCTGAAATCTGTCAGAATCTCCATTATGAGACACACACAAGCTTGAGTGTAATCCAGCAGCGAGAGACGCTGCCAGGACTCTGCGCATCTAGCTGGGCTTGGCCACTCTCCAATTACACCAAAAGCTGTTTTGTCAATGCAAGAATAAATCAGAGAAGATGTGTTTCACCTTTTCGAAAGCCAAGCAATCAGCTCATCCATCATCTTCCATCAGGAAGAACTTCAGTGAATAGAAGCAGAATAGGAGTCGATAAAATATGCTTAAATACCACCCAGGCCTTTACTCGCTGTGCTTTTAATTTGGTAAATAAATGCCTTCCGTTGGGCACGCACCCTAGAGCCTTCGCCGTGACGTAGATTAAGTGCTCTGTTAGCATTGCATCGCCGAATGGATCTCAGAGGTATAGCTAACTATAATGGCCTTGAAGCATCCAGCCTAAATCTCCCTGCTGCTTAATTTCAAACATTAAAAGGTGCATGTGGGGGTAAGAAAACTCTGGAGTTAAAAATATAACCCTTTTTATGGTTTTACTTCATCTGTTAACTACACAAACAAGAAATTTGTGTCATCCAGGCAAGAAGCAAAGTGTAATAATATCCAAGAAATCTGGTAGAATATATTGTTAATTAAATTGAGTTTAGCCCCAAAAGGCACACTCTGTCTTTTTTTTGAGTCCTAATTAAGAATAATATCAAGGGGAAAAAAATCACCATGAAATTACCATGTATGAATTAAGCAGTATGGGCAAGAAAAGGGGCTTCCCGGTGCAAGAGTTCTGACATGACTGAGGGTTTTTCATTCCGGTCATCTTTTTATTGATCTGCTTTTAAAGTACTGCATTCTAGATGGTGAATATTTAATAACTTTTTATTATGTTGATATAAAATCTAGTACTCTGTCCATAAAATTAAGTAAAAGAGGAAAAAGGATGCACAGAGAGTTGATTTTCAAAAGTGCTTACCATCTATGGTCATAGCTTAATTTCAGAAGGACTCAGTACCAACTCTGAAAATCACTGCTGGAGCTGCTTCTGGCCCTGCCAAGCAATGAGATGAAAAGTTTCTTTCTGGAATTGCATAACCAAAATACAGAAGTGTCTTTGAAAACACTCAAATGCTTAGTTTCTTTATGTTGCTGGCAGATTTCATACATAAATTAGCTGTTGTTATGGATGCTTCAAGAATAACTTCTTTTTATTCCCCATGTGCTTTCCTACTATGCTTAGTAATGCACTACACAAAACACACGCATTGTCAGGCACCATAGGGAAAAGTAATAAAAGTATCCGTAGGGAAGGAGCAAAATGAGGAAAAAAAGTTCAGTAATCTTTAATGAGGTCCTCTGCTCTCTAGTCAAAGCTTCTAAGAGCAAGGCAGGGAAATTCTATATAATTTTTTTTAATTAAAAATCCTCAAAAAAACTTGATCAAACCTCAGTTTCTTAAGGTAACAGCATCCTGTTTATTTTGCAAGTGATTTTGATGTCAGAGAGTAATCTAATTAACAAGTCCCATCCTTCTCATTTTTATTACATTTCAATTTGAAGTTCTGAATTTTAAATTTATCTTATGTTTGGAACAGACACAGCCATACTCGCCTGCTCTTTCTTCCTGGTTCAAGAACAGAGATTTTCACCCGAGTACAACCTTAACTGGCAGCAGCACCTTCTGTGGAGTGAGAAATGTGTATTCTGAAGACAAAATGAATAAGAAGGAGGATGAAAATCCTGGCTCAGTAAACTTTTGTATCTTGATAACCTTGCCCCCAAAACGACTGAGCAGGCACTTACTCTGTTTTTCAAAGGACACGTCAAGGGAATAGCTGAGGCTATAAAACCTGATGTGGAAGATCAGGTCAAAAAATGTCAGATGCACCCCTGTTCTCTTGAGTCGCTGGGGACCAGCGGCTATACAGTGCACATTAGTTTGCTGGGGAATTTCTGTCTGAAAACGATCATTTGTTGAAGCTGCAAGTGTTGGGTCAGGAATTTGCTCTTCTTTCCCCTCGCCTGTTGAACCTGCTCCACATTATATGGCTAATAAAATATGAACTGCAGAAGAGAAAGAGGAGGCTATTCCAGGTGAGGCAAGTGGGATATCCATTCAACTTCTCCGCACTGCAAGACTATATCCTCACCCCTGAACTCGCCACGCTGCAGGGACCACGAGGCTTTTTGTGCTACTGGTCTGTAACACAACCAGACAGAGCCCTCTGCACTCTGCTGTGATCCTCTCAAATGCCACGCAGCTCTGCCCAAGCCAAAGAGAGCAGATCCAGTCTATCAAGTATTTCCTGCACTTGGAACAGGAGTCACTGCTTCCTGCTCTGCAGCAAGGCAAACACACCTCCCAAAACACAGCCT
>NW_010107728.1:24409-29677 GCF_000699245.1 Pterocles gutturalis | reverse complement strand
AATGCAGGCTCAGCATCTGCACGTGCAGCTGGATGGCAGATTTTCTCCCCATACACGCTAGAAGTTCTTTCCCTCCCTCAACACCTCCTCTCCTGATGCTCCCTTGAACCATCCCTCCTCTCCTGCTGTTCACACAACATTCCTCTTTGCCTTCGGTTTGTTCTTCCATCACCTCCAACTCTCGTTATTCCCCCCGTTTCTTGTCCCCTGGGAAGGCAGGCACACACACACGACTTTTTATCTCTTTCTAAAAGCAATACAGATTTTTATCTCTTCCTCTGTGGCGATATAAACAGGAAAAGCCAAACGTGGATGGTCTTAGAAGAATTCAGATGGCCTGGCCCAGTTTATTTCCTAAAAGTCACATTTTTATCACTGTGAAATATCACCTCCTGGTGACGACGCAGCAGGTAATAAACCCCCTCTATCGCCAGGATAACAGCCGGGAGCTATTAAGGGACAGGGGACACAGAAAGGATGGGAACGCAAGAGAGAAAAAGCACGCAAGAACTGCTGCCTTTTAATATTCATTAGTACAAAGCTGAGGCACACAAAGGCATTTTTCAAACTTCATAAATACTTCTGACAACCTGCGACGCATCTGGAATGAAACAAGCCCCAGTTCTGGGAACCGCTGCCAGGAGCGGGCAGGGGCTGTGCCAGCAGCTTCGCCCTGCCGCGCAGCCGGGTCAGCGAGCAAACTGCCCTGCAGGGCAACACCCCGAGATTGCTTTTGGATGGACCCACAGAGCCACTGAGCTGGGCAGCAGAACAGGAATACAGAAGGGAAAATAAAGGCAATGTGATGAAGAGGAGGAGCCGAAAGCAGAGCAGCTTGCTAGAGCCTCCTTCGCACGTGCTCCTCCCGGAGCGCCAGGTACCACCAACCCTACCCAGGCCCTGGCCAAAGCTCCTTTTCTGAGGATGCACTGAAACAGCTGTAAGGATTCTCCTGGCCTTACTTTTCCCACTATCAAGAGCCCCCAAGTGCAACGAGTCAGAACTTTCTAATACCGGGATTAGGAGAAAAGGCCAACACAATGCTCAGCTGCAGTACCTACATCTGGATCCATCCCCTAGAGTCAGATTTCTTCCTCGAGTCCACATGCTTGATTAAAATTGTGATACCTGACATTTAATGTTAATTAAAAACTGAATTCTCTCTCTCGAAGAAAAACATTTCTTAAAAGGAAACAACTAATTTGAAATTATATTTTATTCTCTTGCCCATAAAACTGTTGCGGGTTTTCAAGTGGCTTCTTATAGTTGAGAGAATTTCTCACCGTTTTATACTGCTTTCCAGCAGCACACAGAAATTTGTTCCGATTGGTTTTGCCATCTTTTTTCCTTATTGCATTCCTTTTCTAAATATCAGTGTTATAAATTTTTCTCTACATCTTTTCATATTATATATGCAAAATATGACCTGTCTGGAAGTTATATTCTATTTAGCTGAAGCACACTGCCAGGTATATCAGCCTACAGAGTTATTTGTATCTCAGTATGCTTTGGCTCATTTTACATTGCCCTCTTATTTATGACTGGGTAGAAGTGTTTTGTCTTTAAAATAAAGGCATCACGCTATTAACTGGAGAGAACCCAAGGTCACCAGCTAAGCCCAAGAAGGAGCAGGCCAGATTCCACTCCCAAAAGCTCTCCATCAGCTGCGTGCACAAATCACCTTCTGCTCAGGACCAGCTTTATGCTGACATCTGAAAAACACCGAGAGGCAACAAACCAACTCCATGTATTATCAATACCCCTCCCTAATGCATTACAGTTACTGTGAGCCTCTTTAAATTGCACTTTGTTTATAGTTGAAGAAAAATTAGCATTTTGCTGTGTTTAAAAAGAACCCTGTACTTTGTACCTTGGAGTCTCTCTATCACTCAGCACCTCATCCAGCCTCAAACCCCACCAAAGCCTTTGCAGTTTCTCAGAAATGGAAAGCATTGATCTCCTACTATTAAAAGTTTATTCAGATAAAAAATTTGCTCAGTTCCCAGCATTTATCATCAGCCTGCTATTCACGGAAATAAAATATGCACAGGCAGCAAATTCTCAGATATTTCACATTTCACAATGAGTGTAAATAGTAGCCTTTGAAACACACATACTCTGGACACCTCAAGATTTGATTTACTTTTCCTAATGCAGGACATGGCAATCGATCGTATAATATAGTCCACAATTAAGTACAAGCCCACCCTACCCCACTTGTATTTGTGCTGTGAAAATGGGTCCTATGAATTGTAAAGAGTACGGAACAATTGAAAATGAGCTCGTAATACTTCACATATTTGAAGTTTGGGAAAATACAGAATTAGAGGTGTCATATGCATGTGTGTGTGTCCCATTTAGTACACTCAACTTCCAGCGGAGAAAATGAGCAATGAAGTTTAGCCTAGCACTGAAAGTTGCTAAAATTATAATTACATGAAACAAAAATCCCACTTACTCTCAAAGGCACATATGATTCAGCCACATCTATCTGTATGGGAAAAATACTGACTGGTGTTCTTCTATTTCCAGAAAACACTCGGATCGGTAGGTATCACAGCACTTCTCGTTCAGTACAGTAGCTCTCAGCTGCTCCACCTTCGACTGCGGAGACTTTTGGTAGCAGTATGCCATGATGAGAGACTTTTATCCTACTGTCTGCCTCCAGACACAGCAGTGCTCACATCAGTGCTGCTGCAAGGAGGCCACCTGGCCCTGGGGTTCCAGACAGACCTGCGAAGGGTACTGCATAACCCTTAACAAGATAACCACTGTGAGCTACCAGCTTGCACCACCAACGAAAATAATCCTGGTTTGGGAAATCCAAATGACTCCGTGAATGGTTTTGAGTAATGACACTGTAATTTACTGTAACCTCCACGTTTGCGTTCGTGCGTCTCCAAATTACACCAGAATTGGGTTGTTTGCACTTTTAATCTTGTGAAACCTCTGGCAGCCATACACATTCCATGGGGGAGGATTCCTAATTTATGTCAAGTATTACAGAAAATTATCTATATGACAGTCGGTATAAAATGCTAAACGCAAGTCATTACTCACTGAAGATAATTTGAGAGTATTGTGTCAGGGGAGACATTAGATTACAGAGGATAAAAAGTAGGAATAGGTATTCATATATTTATTCATATTTGCATAATCAACTGAAGGAGACAGTGGATGTTCTCTTGGGCCCAACTAGCACACAATGAACTGAACAACAGTTTGGAAAGGTTCTATTATTTTTCACACTATCAACAGAATACTTTTTTCTTTTTTTGGTCTTGCAAAGAGAGACACAGTTCTTACTCTAGAAATAAGAGCATTCCTGGATTCTGTTGTTGCTTGCAACTAGCAAAGGACATGGTATAAGCTGGCTAGTGACTAAGGAGATGTGAGCAGTGCAAGGTCATTTTGGTAGCCAGCATGAATAACCCATTTCTTTCTTTATTGCTTCAATTCTGCAATTGCAGGATTTACCCCGTATTCTCTGTCATGGGGAAAGGGTGCCCCGCATCTCTACCAGCTGGATACTTCATTGGCCTCCTCCTCAAGTAGGAGCTATTAATTTTATACTTCAGAATGTGATTCTCAAAATTACAATTGTCCCACTGAAAATTCTTCCTCTTTTTTTTTTTCCCCCAGACTAACATTCCAGCTAAAATGCATTACAAACCAATTATACTCACCAGCTGTGAAGCTGGATTTACACTAGTGAACATCAGCATTTAACCTAGACAGTAGTTAATGAGATACCTGGAAATGGCATCCACACATCAGCAGCTTTGGAGCAATTCCTCCGGAATTAATGACCTGTCAGAACTTCACAAGCACACAAAAAGCTATTCTCTCCCGTTCTGTTTACCAGCCAAAAAGAACTACCTGGCTCCCATTCCTCCCCTCTTTCCTAACTCTCCTTATGCTGATTTCAGCTTCCATAGCCTGAAGGTTTTCTCTTCCCATGGAGTTTGTGTACTCAGAACTCTTTTGTTCTAATGATTCTATCTCCTGTTGTGCCCTCTGTTGCAGCATACTGTTTATACAATTTTTTTTTTCCAAATGTCTCCCAGAAAAGGAGGGCTGGTAGTGCTGCCGGTGTTTTATCTTTCTCGGTTCCTTCTGTTTCTGATTATCCCAGATACACACTAACACCGTCTCAGACAGATAAGCAGCTCAGTACTCGCCGTGCTCTAATAAGCAAGTTCAGTTGAAGTCGCAGCGCTCTTGCTGTTCTCCCTGCACCTCCGTTGCTCTCCTTAAACTGAGGACGACACTGGCCTGTATCTAACTGGGGTAGGGAGGGTCTAGAGGAGTCACGGAGCCATGCTGCTGCTCTCTGGCACACTGCAGTGCTGGAGCTACACCGGAGAGTTCTTGCCAGCATGCTTACATTTAAACATAAAACATTCTCCACAGCAGTAAATGTCATTTGCAATACTGACTCTATGATTATTTTTTACATCTATGTCTGGAGGATGACGTACCGATGAGCGGGTATTTTTTCATCGTTAAGTCACCTGTCACACTACTTCATAGATAACTGAGGACAAATCATGATCCAGACTCCAGCCTGCTGAGCTGCCTCAAATTTCCCTCTCCCTTTTTAATGTAAGGAGGTTGCAGAGGGTTAAAAGCTACAAAGTTTTCAGTATTTTAAGACCTGTTTGCTAAATTTCCCATATTGTCACTATACATAAGTGGGAAAAGAATAAGGGAGAGTCATTAAACACTGTGTATTTTTCCCAATAGATCACAATCACAGTAAACCCCTGTGCCAAACAGCAGCCCACCAGCAGCAGGCTGTTAACACACGCACAGACATGTGCTGCATTGCCGTTACGAGTTTAACGCCTCACACTGAGTGTAGCATGGGAGCAACATACTGAGATGAACAATCATCAGCATGTTGAGAGACTGCTTGAAAAGAATTCTTGAATGAATGGCACTTCCTTCAGAAAAAAGAAAAAAAAAAAGAAACAAACAAAAAAATAATCCAAGCCCATGCTACCTGCAGCGTACATCCGTGTTTCCCTTCTGGAACTACAGCACGTGGCATGAATCGCTCACAGACTGAATAGAAATTATTTTCAGACCTCTGACATCTACATAGCTTCTCTGCCCCTTGCTGCCCTTTTCCAAGCCCATATTTACGCACTTTATCCATCCCTTACCAGCCTTTTATATTAAAAAATTAAAAAAGAAAAAAGTAGTGCTACTTGGAATATCGCAGACCTCCTTGAAGAAGTCTATGCCTACTTGCACAGTTCTAAG